>NW_020799144.1:5994389-6039616 GCF_003259725.1 Athene cunicularia | reverse complement strand
CTCCCTCCCTTTTTCTTTGATCACAACACCAAATAATCAAGACTGTAGACTTTTAAGCTATTTGCAAGCTTATGATCTGTTCTGCAGTTTCATCAGCTGTGAAAATTTTGCCATGAAAGCCTGCTCCTAACCTTTTCAGACATCTCTTTTAGATATCAAGGTGTACCCTCCTTTTCTCAGCAGAGACCTAGTTTCTTTACTTTTAAGCCAATCTTTATACGCAGTTTTCCAAAGCCTCAGAGTGTCAAGGGGGTTCACATCAGCAGGTCTGCCTCTGACAGTTCAAAGGAAACTGTGGTTATAGCTTTTTACAAACTCCAATAATGCATACCAAGAGGTGTTGTGTACATTAAAACACCTCCATATAGCTCATTGTAGTGTACTGATAAAACACTCTATAATGGAAACCTTTTTTCATTATTAGGAGCAAAGTGGTGAACATTATCCTACTTTAACTGCATGTGTGAAGGCTATTTCAGAAAACCTTTTAGACCCTGTCTGCCTGTAGTTTCTGTGGTCTGTACACTCGCTAAAACTGCTTCTAATGGCCACAAGTATTGTGGAACTCATTCTGCCTATGAGACACACCACCCAGACGTGTTTGGATAATACATTTATTTCTGTGAAGATGTTTTTACTGCCATAATTTTGTTTGGAAAAGTATATCCACAAAAACTTTCTGTCACTGAGCATCCCCTTCCTGCAAAATCATTATCTTTCTCTGAAGGGAATTTCTTACCTTCTGTAAGGCGTTAGCATCACCTCTGTCCAAGCTTTGTTGCCCTCCCGGCTTTCTGTTCACATGAATTGTTTGCCTTGTGGCTGCTTCAAAAGTGAATTTACACTATCAAAGATCCCCTCCACTCCAGGAACACTGTCAATCTCTTCAACAGGCAATCTGGCATAGACACAGCTATTAACACCTGCTAGTTTAGACAATCAATTTAACTTGTGGTCAAAGAGTCTTTATTAATAAGGTATCAGGCAGGTGGGAGAGGGGTTGCCTGCCTGACATCTTCAGACTTGTTTTCTTTCCTCTTTGAACATTGCTGTCCTTTCTTTTAATGATGCTGTCACAGAAATGAGTAAAAATATCTCACCAGCCAAACCTGGCTTTTGAACATTATTAGATAAATGTGTGAAGGCTGAAATGGTACTGCACATAACTGTGACCACAGCTCATGGGTGTGGGAAAACCAGACCCAGCAATAGCAGGGGCAAAGACACTGCCACTCCAGACAGGTAGAAATTCAGCAACTACTGTAACAGCATTTGTCTTAGTTATTTGTACTCCCATTTTCCTTCCTGGTGCTGACCTGCTGCGGCACACAGCTTGAGACCAGCATGCGAGCCCTCTTGAAAAGTGGAGAGCTTAAATAACACAGCCATGGCTACAAGCTGTCACATTAAAAGCAAATTAAATCTGTGTGAGGAAGGTGGCCAGGTGGGAAGGGAAGCACAGAGAAATGAGCAGTCTCAGACAGGGATCACAAGCAGTGCCTGCACCATCAATCCATTCCTGTGGTGAACACTTTGAGCTTGTCGTGTGAGTCCTGAACATACCTCCCCACATCTTCCACCCCTTGTAGACTGCATGATGTCCTCAAGGGAGGGACTCAGGACCCTCAGCTGCCAGCCAGACCCTGGAAGTCCAGAACGCCTGACACTCCCAGTGTCACCAGAACTGTGAAGAGGGTTGCAAGTAGATTTCTTGATGGAAAACAAAACAAACAAAAAAAAAAAGTGAGGATGGAGACAATGCTGCAATGCTGCCTTTCTTAGTGATGGAAAAGCCAGGCCAGCGAAGAGGAAGCCTATTCTGCCCAGGAGGGAGCAATGGGAAAGGAGACAAGGAAACTGTGGGTACCACCACCAAGTGCAGATGCTGCAGATGTGGCCAGGCCCAGTGATGAGAACTGAGGAAAATAAAAGGAAACTAGAAGAGCCACAGGACTGTCAGAAGGATGGGTTTTGACTGTCTACCCTTTTCCATGAAGGCTTACAGGTGCAAGTGGCAGGACTTGAAAGGCCTCAAAATCTCCTCGGGAAGCCAGCTTGTAATTTGTGTCCACCTTTGGAATGCACAAGAGACTCCCACCCTTGCTGAGGAGAGAGTCCCACCTGAGAGCAAGGCTCTGTTCTCCCAGTGCTCAAGCTCAAGGTTGTTCCCAGCTGCTCTGGACTTGCCAACTCCCCATTCCAACATCTGGCCCCACCTCTGAAAAAGAAGCCCTTTCTTCTTCTTCTGTTAGATATGGAATAGGGAAGGAAATTTATCTACCTTTCCAACTCATGCCGGTCTTACCTTACAGCCTTTTACTCACTCTATGCCACAGAGAAAAGGTAGCTCTAAGGTCTCAATTTAATCCCTACTGGAGCAATCTTGCTAGTAGTCCCAACAAGAACTGCAGTGGGAACAAAATGAAACAAAGTAAAGAAAACCAAGCTCACATGCTGTTGTGACCTCAAGCATGAACAATGAACGGCCCACTGGGAATTTTTAAGGAAAAGAAGGAGATGTTATCAACTTCTACAGAGTTGAAGCTTCCATATCAGATGTAGCTGTACTTTTTCTAACATGCTAGATGGAAACCATCCCCGGGGTATCAAAAGATACTGAACTGATCTGAAAATGCTAGAAATACAACTCTTTAATATTCTGGATTTGCAAACAGAAATATTGCCACATGTGCATGCAATACAAACAAAGAAACAGTGTGCAGTTACACATGTAGTGGTGCTTGGCTGCTTTTGCCAGCCCAGGAAATACCACTCTTTGATAAAGAAACACCTTTTCTATAGCTGGAAAAAAGTTTAGGGAAGTAGAAAGAACGACATAAAACTGGCATATGGGGATGTAGGGCAAAATGGGGGACAGAACATGCTTGGCCACAAAAATGCAGGGATGTCTGTTTGTCTTCAGAAGCAAGCAGGTAAATGAAGCAGAGATCCATTGGGACTAGACTTGGATTTGTCAGTTTTCTGCTTTAAAGTGAAAGGTATAGAACATACATGTGTATTAACCGTGTTTCTTTTAATCTACTGTACTTACTCAGATACACACGTGGGGAGACAAATTTGAGACAGAATGCAACTAACAGGAGGCTTAGACGTGGCCAGGAGAGGACTGTGCCTATGCTGAAAAATATTCTCTTGTCTTGTGCTTCCTCAAGGCTCACACTCACACTGCCAGGGACCTCCCAGAGCCAGCACTCATGAGTGGTGGAGATGGAGTGCAGCTGTCAGAAATGTGTCCTGGCTGAAAAGCACAACATTCAGTTTGTCTTTCCTCTGGATTTCCTATCAGCTACTCATATTAGGGTGCTTATTTAAAGTCTCAGATAAAGCAATGGAAAAATTAATAAAATCATATATTTTCACTCTTGACAGTAAGTAACATGTCCAATGATGGTGACAGGCTCATTGTTACTACATCACACAAGCAAAATACAGAACCCAGTATAACAGAGACGTTAATGATTTTACCAAAGTGATTTGCAGCAATTAGTATGAATTGTAAAACTACAACTAAATTTTCAGGTCATCCCAGAAAAACAGGAATAATACACTAATTTCATCAGATCTGTTCAAGATATGGCATAAATAGTAAAGGATTATTGGTCTGGATTTAAAATGTCACTTTTTAAAAAAACAAAACAAAACAAAAACCCACCAAATTCTCCTATCTAAATTCATGTAATCTCAGCATCAGCTACCCTGCTGGTTGAATGGAGCAAAAAACCCAATGATATTAATACATCCAGTAGTTGCTAGGGTAGAAGATAAAGTAACCCCAGTGGCATTCAGTTTGCCTACTGATCTATGCAATTTATTAAAGTCCAGAAATTTGTACTTTTGCCTGTTTCTCTTACTGCATTGTCTGACCTAATAGCACTGTATGAGAGCCTTAGTTGGAAAACTACAATTGGCAGGGGAGGGATTTGCATATCTCACTTTTATTAATGTCACTGAAAAGGGAACATCTAAATCCCTCACCTTTGCTCAATAGACTATTCCTTCAGGGTAACACTTTTTACAGAACTCTAAGTCCTTGAAGAGAAAATTTAAAAATACAGTGTCTTCAGAATAACATTTATAGTTCAGAAAGACATTTTCATTGCTATATTTTGTGGTTACTGACATACTCAAAAAAACAAGAATACAAATTCTGTCTGTATTTGCCATTGTCATTAATTACATGATGCCTTGAGACTAATATATAAAAGAGTTCTCTGTAAGTTCTTCTCAGTAAATTGTCTGCTCTAAATATCAGTTCTGAAAGTCCATCACTGAAAAAAAATCTTCTCCTGAGTCTGGCAAACATTACTTGTCAGATAAAATTAAAAAGAAAAAAACATTCAGTTTTAGTTCATCTTTTATTAATTCTTCTTCAAACTAGGTATCATCCCTTATAATAAAAGGACAATTTATATTTATTAGATTTACATTATATTTATGATATGTTCTTGTCAGGCTATTCTTGTTTTATACCTGAAACTATATTGAAATATTTGGAGACTGGCACAAAGTAACAATTTATACTGACAGATGTGACCTTTTCAAGACTGTAAGGATAATACTTTTCATCTGAATGTTCTACAGCACAGAAGATCTGTTATTGTAGGTTGCAGAGTCTGTTTATTAACTGAAACTTTCCTGATGAGTGAGGATATATGAGATTTTAGAAGCGCAGTCAAAAAAAAAAAAAAAAGGAATATATTTTAGCAAAACTACCATTTGAATACTGAATTTGTAAAGTTTAATTGCAAGGCAGCCCACATGAATATTTATCAGGGGTATGCAATTACAGAGTATAATTCCATCTTCAACAAATGTAATCCATCTAACAGTTAAACAGTCTCCCAATTTTGATCTTTTTATGTGTGTTATATTTGGAGCACAGCAGTGAGAAGACTGTAAATTTTTAATTTTTAACATTTCCACCTCAGCAATAGGTATCTTAGAACAGATTTACAATGCTATGAATGCAAATTATTGTCTGAATTCAGTGATTCCCCTTGTTTTTTCCTGCCTCAGCATCAAGAAGTTTGTGACAATGTGTTTCTTGAAAGTCTAATTAGAGTAGTACCCATGGAAACTTTTGGTAATCAAAGAACTAATTGTTACTTGTAGTATGCATTACATTTTGGTCTGGTGAGCCCTAACCACTCCTCATGAGACATGGTTTTGGAAAGAAGAGGCATCCAAGAGAGCTCTCTTTGAGGCAAAGAAGTCCAACAACCTTCTGGGTTGTTTTAGGAGGAATGTTACCAGCATATCACTGAAGTGATCCTTCCCCTCTACTCAGCCCTGATGAGACACATCTGAAGTGCTGAGTCCAGCCCTGGGCTCCCCAGTGAAAGAGAGATGTGGATTTACTGGAGTCTAATGAAGGGACATCAAGATGATGAAGGAACTGGAGCATGTGTTGTATCAAAAAAGGCTAAGAGTGATGAGACTCTTTAACCTGGAGAAGGCTCAGAGGAATCTTATCCATAAATATCTGCTGCAGGGGAGTAAATGTGACAGAGCCAAAAACTTTTCAGTGGTATTCAGTGACAGGATGGAAGGCAATGGGCACAAACTGAAATACAGGGAATTCCACTTAAACACAAACCCCCTTTTTCTACTGAGGGTGGTCAAGCAGTGGCGCAGGTTGCCAGAAAGGCTGTGGAGCCTTCAGCCCTGGAGGTATTCAAAACACATTTGAACATGGACCTTGTCAACGTGTTCTAGCTGACCCTGGTCTGAGCAGGTGTTGGAGCAGCTATGTCCAGAGGTGCCTGGCAATCCCAGTGATTTTGTGATTGTGTCACTCTGCAAAGGATGAAACTAAGCTTGGTTTAGGTAGACCTCTGAAGATTTCCAAAAGTGCAGTACAGCACTGCTGTCAGCATTTATGGGTTAGGGACTTCCTGAGTCATGGGGAAGGAGAGAGACATAGGTCAAAGTGTTTTTACTTTGAAGTCTACATCTTTCTTCCTTGCAAATCTTGCAAGCAGTAACTACCATCAGTCATACTAAAATCTGAGGCTCTAGATATGATGGAAGTGCATCACATTGCTTGCTTTTTCACAGTGCTAGATATTAGGGGGGGAAATGAGGAAAACCATCACTGCTTTAGAAGGCTTAGGTCTTAAGACAGATCTTCAGGTCTGTTAAGGTTTAACCACTCCTAAGAAAAAAGACACATTTTCCTTCTGGCTAAAACAAGGGAATATGGGGAAAATACCCTAAACAAACAGAGAAACAAATATAATTTGACCTTTCTCACAAAAGGCAAAGGCAAAGAGGGTTTCAAGACCATTTCTTAGCACCATGTAAATGTTTTTCTTTAAAGTACTAGCTTTAGAAATCTACCTTATGGATGATTTTTGTTGCCAAATGTAATTGCTTTTTGTATCCTGTCAAAATTCTTTTTCATGCCATAGGCAAATCCATAAACTTCACAGCAAATTATTTTTCTAATGTTCTTATTAATACAAACTCACAGTTGTTTTTTTCTTGTTGCTTCTGTTTTTTTGTTGGTTTTTTTTTCCACAGATGTGAGAATTCACATCTGGGAATGAGTACAAAGAACCCTTCTTTTTGTTGCCACTGGTATAGGCCTGATAATCATAATATAGACCTGTTAAGACTTTGCCTTTTATTACTCTTAATTTTATTTGCAAGCAGAAATAGACAGATATGTACTGCAGGGTAATATACACAGGATGCACAGGGTAGTATGTTATCAAATAAGTCTACTGCACTGTCCCATCTGATGTTTCTGGTTGATAACTGAAGGAAAGATGCAAGTTGCGTCACAGCTGCAACAGA
Source organism: Athene cunicularia (assembly GCF_003259725.1). Classification (NCBI taxonomy): domain Eukaryota; kingdom Metazoa; phylum Chordata; class Aves; order Strigiformes; family Strigidae; genus Athene; species Athene cunicularia. The sequence goes on along the minus strand of NW_020799144.1, from coordinate 6,032,797 downwards.
TGAAAGTGATAGTATGCTGTGATATATTCAAAATTAGCTCTTTCCCATCTGTTTAATTGCTTGGACAGGTCTGGCTTTGGAGGAACTAAAAAAAAAAAAAGATGTAGTTAAACCTTGGCAATAAGGTCTGTTCAACCTTTATGCTTTTTTTTTTTTTTTTTTTTTTTTTTTTTTTTTTTTTTTTTTTTTTTTTTCCCCCTCTGAGAAAAATCAAAGCATAAACCTAAGTTTGGTAAGCATATATGCATTTTGCCCTCTCTTGTAGGTCCATCTCCTAGTGCTTAGTAAGAGCTGGCACAGCACAGCTGAGAAATGTTTGGGTTAATTCTCCATGAAGGTTCTCTCATCTGAAGCCCCGTGTGTGTCACCTCCCAGATCTTCACCCACAGAGTGTGGCCAGTGTCACCTGCAACCACTGGAACCAGAAGCAAAGTTACAAACTTCCTCAAAGGTACTGCACAGTCACAAATAAAGCAAAACTAGATGATATAACCACTCCCAAATTCTTCCTTGCAGCATACTACTGACTCTGTTCTAAACTGAAGTCCCTCTGATTTTTCTATGTATCTCCTGATAAGTTCACCTTCCACTGCCTGTGTACCTCAAATACCTTGTCAATTGCTAGCAAATGAAACTGCCTGGATTCAAATCATCAGCAGCATTGGCATGTTTTAGACTGGGTATGCCATATGCTGTTTTAATACTCCAACATCCACAGCTTTCGCAATCAAATCTGCTCAGAGTTAATAAAATGTGTGTTAAAACTACAGCTTTTATTTTATTTGCTGGTGATTATTCCCTTACTTGTGAGCCAAAGAGTGGCATTTTTATGGTTTTATTTGTATGCAAATGCCTGTGCCTGAGGAAGAAAGTTATTAATCCATGTTTAGATACAACATGCCTAAGCTTCTAAAAGCATAATAATTATAGCAGTGCTAGCAAAGTTATTCTTCCTTTAGGACACTAAGTGCTATTGGATTTTCACATTTAGGTTTTGTTTTATAGTAAGTGTCCTCTTTGCACAAGGTAAATAATTAAATTCTCCTTATGTAGAGTTGTTTGCCTGCTAGGAGCAATTAAACATTTCCTCCTGTTATACCTCTGGACATGTTATTGGTAAAGTCTAGCCTTAGCAAGATCCCAAGAAAACTAATTCACCAGGCTGCACAGCCTGTATTTACACTGTAACAGCAAAATTATATTAAGGATAGTGTCCTCACTTAGTTTGCCTATCCTTGCCCTATTTGCATGTTTACAACTTAAATTAACACTGCTTAGAGTTACCCAAGTTACACCACCGAGAGACGTCACTAGATCCTTAATGAAGAGGTCTGCTTTTCCAGAGTTCACTTTCAAAATATTTGCTTTCTCTTTCTTTGTCAGGTGATTCCATTTCTCCTGGTTTAAAGAAGTTGAGATTTTAGCATTTTTTTTCAAGGTCAAAGCAGTTTTCTGTGGCACATAATATGGTAGTGAAAGCAACAGCCATCATTTGCATTTCCCATGTGTAACAGAGCTGAACTAAGAAAATCCATTACCAAGAAAAGCCTTTCAGGGAAAACACTGACACTAGGCTAGAATTCAGGTTACTCAACAATCCCACATCTCCCCAGACCATAAGCAGTACATAATTGATGCCTAAACAAAATAATGCACACATAAGAGGTACTGAGTAGGACTAGGCATACACTTATGAATTGCTCAATGAATTTTTGACAAATTCACTGTAAAAAGTAACTTGGGTTTTGACTTGTCAACTTGCAGAGACTGAAGGTACCTATTATCAAGTGATGCAGAAAGCCTGCTGAGCAGTCAGAAATTGGATTCACTTCCTTAACCAGAGTAGTGGTCATTTTACTTGACACTTCAATACAATTGCTGTAACACAGACTTTGTTGTCTTATAAAAATGCCATCTTTTAGATAAAAAATCACAAAACCAAACCAAAACCAATCATTAAAAAAACTAATGAAAAAGTCTCTGTAATAATAGCTCAGATTTTTTTTTTTTTTTTTTAAGTCTGGTGAGCTGGATGCTCAAAAGAATATTAAAACCATAATTAAATTATTAGTTCGATGCTAGTTTTCAACAAAATATTTTCTATATGCTTTCTTATTCTTCTATTAGTAAAATTGTAATACTCCAGTGCTGAAGGATGGTGATATAAAGGTCCATGGTGATATAAAGGTCCATGGAGATCATTAGATGCTAAAGAATGATGGGGACTATATATCTAAGATACACAGCTTTTAATTGGTCTGTGCTACTGACCATCCTAGCATACAAATTTCATGAAATTACTTTATACTTTGCCTAATAATTATAAGGAGGATGTCGTCATCAATACACACAACTATATTATCTTTGGGTGTGCATACACTAAAGGAATTTAAAAAAAATTATAAAAATGTTATGATTACATAGGAAAATATAATGTGTGAGTCAATAAGATATCTGAAATAACCCACAACACAGGTTGTCCAGTTTTCAAATTGTACATGCATTTCCAGCTAATTAAGGGATTATCACAATAGAGAAAGACAGCTAGATAGCCATGGTGAAAAAAGCATAGTGAGGAGTATAGGAATAGACTAAAATTATGGCATATTAGCTGGTGTCAGCTAAACTACTGGAAGTTATTTTTAACATGTTAAGAAATAATTTGGAACAGGAAAATGTGGTAGTCTAATCTCTAGAACTTTCCATTCTTCTAAAAAGAGCATATAGACTTCCCCCGTAATACAGATAGGAAACACATGTGCATTAGTATGTATCTGTAACACAAGAAATGTATTTACTGTACCATGTTCTGTTGGTTCAAGAGTTTCATAAAGAGCTTCACAAAAGCGAAATATCACAGATGAAAAACAAACTAAAGAGTAAAACTAAAAAATCTCTTTCCCTGTTCAGTGTGCCTTTGCAGGGTAAGTCCTTGTTACCAGACTCATTTCCACCTAACTATATGATTTTCTGGACTGCAACAAACATTGCCCAGTTGGGAAGCTCCTTCCATCATCTCTCAGACACTGCCAGCTGCTCTTTGAACCTCAGCAGCTTTGCCTTCTCTATCAATTACAGATGGTGACAAGTTTGCCTTCCTTCCTTCAATTTCTCTCCTCTGAGGAGGCTTAACAGAAGGACCATCCCTTTTTGCTTCATACAGTCAATCTGACCTCCTCTTCCTAAAGTAAAAAAGCAGAAACTGAGAACAGACAAGAAAATAGATCCTGTTTGTTACAGGCTGGTAGCTGAATATAAAACTGGCCCTGTTATCACACGTCTCTCAAAGATGTCAGGCATTAAGGAAGACTCAGAGTGCATGTGGTGATGTCCTTAAGGTTGTGGGTAGGAGTCAAAGTCTAAAAAGTGAACTGCCTTACACATTTTTAAGAAATGAAAGAAAGAAAGGGGGCAAAAACTACATCTTCATGAAATTAACTTACATCTGTGTGCAGAAAAGAGTTTACGTATTGTGTTTCAGAAACGGTACCTGTGTTGGATTAATCAAAAATTTGAGGCTGGTTATTAACCTCTTACTGAATTCATTGGGCCCAGGATTTTACTGTTAGTACTTTCCCAAATAAGGGGGAATAAAATAAATAAATATCAATATTCTAATTCTTGCTAATGAATAAATGAAATAGGATACTGAATGCAAATGTGAGTAAAGCCAGTCATGTAATCAGTGGGAAAGACAGAATTGCATTACTTACCTATGTTAAAAGTACTGTGTAATGTAATGCTGAAACCAATGTAATAATGCAGACAATGAAGTAGTAAAAGCAATGTAACACCGAAAACATGAGAAGTAATCTTAATGATTTTCCATCTGAAATACACAGGACAGAAAAAGGATTTTAGCCCAAAATTAGGGAAGAAGTTGTTGTACACATAATCTTTTTCTGTAAAATTTTATCTCTGTTTCTGTCCAGACTTCTCCATTTTACATTATTGGCATGAGATTGACACAAAGAGTTTGTAAATTTACATCATTTACTCCTAAGGTATAACAAACCAAATCCACTAATAGAAGAAACTTTTAGAGGCAGAGTTCTAGATTCTGCAGTAATATTTCCAAACAGCTAAAAGTAAAGTAAAAGTAATAAGAAAAAGAGACAAATCAATCAGATAAAGTATGCAGACACTCAAGTTAGCTGTGAGTTCAGCCAGTGATCAAAACGTACTGTTATACAGTAACATGTAGTTTTGCTATTTTTGATTCTATGAACAACTATATACGTATACTTTAACTTTCCAGATCTGTGCTGGTAGATGGAAGCTTTTTTAATTAAAAAGTCTATGTTTTACCAAGGTGTCTGTTTTTTCATACTGGCATGACACGCTTCTGTTCCAACAATCATCTGCATTGATCAACATAAGTTTTAAACACCTGAAAAGGAATTCCACAATCTTACCACATTTTCTGTCTTGAAAGAAAAAACCCTCACTCCTATCCTTGCATATATCTCAAGTTTTTTAATATTAAACAAGCCATTCTGCATCCTTCCTTATTTTAAAAACTGCTGTCTTGTAAGACCACATAGTCTGACCGATGTATTGAAACTTCTGGTTCCAGACATTAACAGGAAACACATATTGACCTACCCAACACTGGCCTGTTTCATAACAGTCTGAGGACCAGCTCTTCTGTCACACCTAGAGGCTTACCCAGCACAGAAATTTTCAAAATGCTTTGGATCTTTGATTATTTCTTTCAACTTCTGCTTCTTAATTCTTATTTGTCTGGACATCAGCTTGATTCTCACCTTGCTGCAGGTTCAGGCTCAGCCCACTACTAGGAACTCAAGCTATATACCTGCTACCTGGCTTCTGACCAAACTCATCTTTCATTTTAGAACAACCTGATTCAGATGGAGTTGTCCATACCAAGGTCCTGATAGATAATAGGAACCAATAGACATTGTAGCTATCAGATTAACAATTATAATTTTGTTAGAGGAACAGAAAGTGATAAGGTGTGATGAAAAAAATTTGATTAGTTTGTAAATCACATCAGTATGTAGTAATGACCTTCAGCAGGATCTCATTCATGTTCAATGTATGTGCCTTTTCTCTGGCTCTTTCCACTGGTTCCTGTGGCATTTCAGAAAGAGTTTCAAGCTGTACAGGGCACACAGTGAGTGACAGTGCCCTCATGATTAGCCAAGCAGAGCCTACGACAGCAGATGCCTCTTGATTCCTGTACTGAAAGGCCAAGGAGTGCTAGGGCACTTGATAGTATTCCAGATAACTTGTAGGTACAAGTCATTTTCAGTCATCTCATCCTCCTGTTTTGTGTACATGACTCAACTTCATGATTGACGCATATCTCCCACACTGTGTAGAAACAAGAAGAAGACAGAGATGATGTGGTGCCTTTAGGCTGATATGCCACATTGTAGATGGATGTGAGGTATAACTACCAGCCTCTTGAAATAAATTCACAGGATTAAGAAAAGAACAAATGTGATGTGACAGCATTTCTGTCAAGGGAGTCGATAAAAAGGCCGAGGCTTTGACACATGAGTACATACCAATTGTTGCTGGAGGCTTCAGGAATTATGAGCAAGCTGAAGCTTTATTAGTATATATTAGCCTCTTGCATTCAACATGTAAAAATTTTGATCAAAGAAAAAGCCAAAATGTTCTTGAAAGTGGGCTAACAACCTGGTATAAATTATAATCTTTTGCCATTCTGTGAAGGTCAGTGAAGTTACATTTTAGAGCATGGATATTGCTCCTTCTGCTAAAGAGTTTCAAAACTATAGTTAAAGAAGTCGTATTTCAACAAGAAGTTCTTCCTGTCCATTTTCAGACATTTGCTGGTACTCAGTCTAAGAAGTTTTTTTTCATGAAGTAACATTCAGGTTCCCAATTTTGTAGATTCTTGTCACACTTAAATTTGTGCTGCCGGTGAACATCTATTATACATAAAGACTATGGAAATTAACAAAGTGGGCAACAGTAGAATACTTAAAACATATATCTTTTCTTATAGTTTTAATATAGGATACAAATAAGTCAAGTCTTCAGGACAGAGCTAATTCAGGTCTTGCTTGAGACTGGGAAGTAAACACAACTCATCCTGCATGTCATATACTTCCTTTGCAGAACATTTAGGAGTGTCTGTTTTCAGTGAATAGTGCTAACACAATACTGATGCAGCTGTATTTTTCAATCAAAGTATGTCACTCTAGAGAATCCTATCAGCAGGATACTAATGTTTGGTCTTCATCACAAGACCTGATAATCACAAAGCATGGGAAAGGCCTGAACCAGAAATGATGGTTTCCTGTGACTTAAAAGCTTTGAATATCGGTAGCTTAGCAGGAAAGGAAAACACAACAGCAGCATGACTAGAAGGACTTGAATGCAGGTCCCACTGTAGGGAACAGTCAAAATCTGGCTGAAGATGACAAAGAAGAAATCCCACTACTCCTTTACTCTTTAATGGCCAGCCATGTCTTGTCTTGAGGTATGATATATGTGAGCACAGACACTTCTGTGGAGCAAAATGTGAAACAGGATCAGGCTGTTTATGCTGGTTTACATCACCGGTGCATTACCTCATGGAGACCAGAGCATTCCAAGGGAAAAAAAAAAAAAAGGAACTTCATGTTTTGTAACTAAGATGCTAAACTTTGAGCATCCAATATCCATAATCAGGCCTCCTTAAGGCATGTCAGGTTGGATAGTAAACTGTAAGGACGCTCAAAATGTGCTATTTCCCTTATGCTACAATTCTGACATTTAACATTTTTCTTTCCTCCCAAATAAGCATATAAAGGCAAAATGTTGACATTTCTGTGAAAGGCTTTATGAAACATTTCCTTTTAAATTACTGGAATAAATTAATCAAAAGACTTATATACCATCAAACCTTGTAAGATTTAAAAGTCATAACTGATTTTTTCTTTGGAAAAGAAAATCATCGTGGTAGTTTGACAACATCTGACTAAAATCAATATATTTCTGTTAAAAATCTGAGGATCAGCATTTTTGATATAGAAATACTGTCATAGATTTTTAATCAGGAGACCTGATTAATTCTTAAATTTTGAAAATCTTGGTGAATATCTTGTTCAGTATTGAAACTTAACAAAACAGAAACAACTGTGTATTCTCCCTCAGCACCTGAAATAATATTTCTAATGAGTATATACTTCAGGTTCCTTAGACTCATTCCCTTTCAGTTCCCTTTTAGATTACTCAGAATAAAGAAGATGTTTTCTCTATGGTTTCTCAGTGAGCAGCAACTGGGTCCTTAATTTAAAGGGTTTTTTTAAAAAAATCTTTAAAAAATCAGTTCTCTGAGCTCTCTTTTTACTCTGTCAAAAGAGTAAAATAAATCAAAACTGATGTAACAAAGCAAGTAAAAAAAGCAAGAAAAAATATGGCATCTTTCAAGATCATCTGTTCCAGAGAGTACAGCACAAGCTGGCAGTCTGCATAACACTATATATTAGCTCGGGAAAGAACTGAGAAAATTCTGACAGGGAACATATATTAGAGGTTGGAGGCAAAGAGTTAGTTGTCCCCAAGGGCTGGTGTCTGGAGAGACACTGTAAAGTAACTGGTCTTGAACTGCTGCTTAAGGTCCTTTCTTGGTCTTTTCACTTGTGTTTGCACACAATTGTGCTTACAAAAGTTAGAACCAATCAATGTGCTCAGACTCTTTTGTAAAACAAACGTATTGAAAAGTGGAGGTTGAGCAAAATTTTCATGACTGCAGACTTACAGATGACAATTCTAGAACAAGGAAAGTGAGATCTGCCTATGGTCATAAAAGTGACAGTTGTTTGAATCTCGAAGGAAAACTAGTGTATCTTAATTGCTAGACTTATTCTTTGGCTTGAATTGTGTTTTCTCTATTCCAACGTGGGGCCCCGCCAGTGCAGGCAGCAGTGGGCAGGTGGGCAGGTAGGCAGGCAGGTGCTCTGCACAAGGGTCAGGCCAAGTTTTGTTCTGACTCTCTCTGTCTTTTAGCTCTGGCAGCTGTTTCACAAGTGTGGTGGTGTACCACAAGGGCTTTATCAGTTGAACAATGTGTATATTGTCCTAAAATGTTCAGTCAGCCACTTTTAACAAAGGACTGCTCCCCAAGGGTCTTATTGCTGTAGGTATTTTTTCAGAAATAACCACATTTGTTCACCCTTTTCTCTTTCAGTTTTAAACATGTAACCAATGCATTTTAACGTATTAAATCTAGCTTGCTGATTGCCCTAGTAGTTTTGATGGTATTTCAGTACCCAGCTGAGTATGATATTTAATTACCAAACAATCCCTTTGATATTGTTAAGCTACTTGCAAAGTATCCAATTATAACTGGAAAAAATGGCCTGTGGTATTTTTTTCTTTTTTCATGTATTCTGCAACAGTAAATTCCACAGAGTAAATGGATTTCATATCTGTTTGTTTTTAACAACAGTTCATTTTGTTCTTCTTTTTCATTATATTAATATAATTTATTTTTAGATGAAGTTCCTCCCTATTCGGCAAAACATCTAGGCTTATGGGTGATTTGTAGCATGTGCTCAACTCCCGTGAGTTTCAACAAGAGTTCAGATTATTCCTAAAATCAAAGATTTATGTGAATAGGAATGGAGTGCTGCAATACAGACTGATTAAAGGGCCATGGCTCCTTTAACTAGATGCAGATTGCCTGAAAATCAGTCAGAAGATTTGTGAAAAATAAGTCAGAACATTTGTGGAAATCGTTCTTTGAGATGTGCATACACACACACAGATATTTACATATTTGAGTATACTTATGCAACTAGAAGAGGAAACCGGCATTTATACATATATAAATTAGAAAAGTGATCTAATTATATATCCTATTCTTTTTCTTTACCATTCTTGTGGCTGTTTTGACAAGAAGCTTTAAGTAAAGAGCCGTACTAACCTGGGAAGGTGCAGTAATAGAAGCTGCTATAGGTATGCAACCCACTGTTTCTAGCTTTCATTTTTTCAGAGGCTAGCTAAGGAAATTGGGGAGTTTCTCTTTCCTCACACATAACATCATCCCAGCTGCTGAGACATGTTTATGGGCATGATCAAAACAAAATAACCCCCTCCTTCTGTTCAATTTGGTTTTCCTTTTTTTTTTTTTTTTCTTTTTCTCCTTTCACTTCTTTCTCATCTGTGATTGGGTTATTTTCTGACGTGTAAAAAAGTGGCTACATCAACAGTCTCGGTGGCCTGGCAGAAAAGCCAATATCAAAGTGAAGAATAGACTTAGAAATGAATAAAAGGGATGCAATCTCAACTAGTTTACTTCAGGAAGTAAATTAGAACCAAGACGTAAGGAAATTTGTCAGGAATATGGTGTATTAACAGAATTATGCTTATGGAAATTTTTTGTGTGCTACTGTTACAGACACTTTCACTGTCCACACAACACAATTTTCTCATTTCTATGACCTTTCCAATAAAGAAAGCACGTGTCTAGTAAAGTTGTGAATCAGAAAAAAAAAAAAAAAACCAAAAAAACCAAACCAAAAACCAGACACAAAACATATTATGATTCACTGAGCATAAAGAATACCTGTCTGCGGCTGCAACAATCATTTTTCTTTAAATTTTCAAGGCCAGATCTGATGAGCATAGGTGGTCAACTATATGAACAAAACTGAAGTCTTGGAAAAAGAAATGAGAACTGAACTAAACTGAAGTGTAGCTTTTTAAACGCTAGCTGCAAATTTTATGTGCAATATTGACTGTCAGACTATTTTAGTATCCATCACTCATAAAACTAAGTGAAAAAAAAAGTTGTAGCTAGCTTATTTTGCTATCTTTTTATCATTCATACTTTTTAAAAATACTACTTCATTTGTACTGGGAGGTTGAGGTATTGGATTTTTCTACTTTTTGGGGTTTCAATGGTTTTCTTTCTCAAACCTTAGAGTGTATCATGAGGTGGCCAGAAAGTTGCATTTCTTATATTTTGAGATGACTTATTTCCTGCAGCTTCCAGGTGAACAGTATCTTTCTTGTCAGCTTTCATTCTCCTATAATTTCAGGCATATTTCAAAGGCAGGGAACTGCTGACCTGCACGGCACAGGCTCATTTGCTTTTCCCTGGAGTTAAACAGAGAAGTGGCACATCTGTCAGTTCAGACTTCCACATCTAAACAGGAAAGGAACTAACTAAATAAAAAATGTTAGAAGGGACCTTCTGAGTGCCTTAAACTTGGGTGACCAGACTTAATGTTGATCCATAGAGTAGTTCTGCCTGCTTTGAAGTAGTAAGTAGAACAGCTACAGACAGAGACACGAGAAACAGCCAGGCTGTTTCCTGGTTACATAGTCAATTACATGGAAGGAACCATCATTAAAAATGACTAATATTTCACAGAATCACAGAATTGTTTATGTTGGAAAATCATCCAGTCCAACCATTAACCTCACACTGACAGTTCCCAACTACACCAGATCCCTCAGCGCTATGTCAACCCAACTGTTAAACGCCTCCAGGGATGGGGACTCCATCACTGCCCTGGGCAGCCCATTCCAACGCCTAACAACCTGTTCCGTAAAGAAATGCTTCCTAATATCCAGTCTAAACCTTCCCTGGAGCAACTTGAGGCCATTACCTCTCTTTCAATTGCTTATAACTTGGTTAAAGAGGCTCATCCCCAGCTCTCTGCACCCTCCTTTCAGGGAGCTGTAGAGGGCGATGAGGTCTCCCCTCAGCCTCCTCTTCTCCAGACTAAACACCCCCAGTTCCCTCAGCCGCTCCCCGTACGACCTGTGCTCCAGACCCTGCACCAGCTCCGTTGCCCTTCTCTGGACACACTCGAGTCATTCAATGTCCTTTTTGGAGTGAGGGGCCCAAAACTGAACCCAGTCATCGAGGGGCGGCCTCACCAGTGCCGAGTACAGGGGTCAGATCCCTTCCCTGTCCCTGCTGGCCACGCTAGTGCTGACACAAGCCAGGATGCCATTGGCCTTCTTGGCACCCTGGGCACACTGCTGGCTCCTGTCCAGCCGGCTGTCAATCAACACCCCCAGGTCGCTCTCTGACTGGCAGCTCTCCAGCCACTCCTCCCCAAGCCTGTAGCCCTGCTGGGGGTTGTTGTGGCCCAAGGGCAGCCCCCGGCATTTGCCCTCAGTGAAACTCCCCCAGTTGGGCTCAGCCCATGGCTCCAGCCTGTCCAGGTCTCTCTGCAGAGCCTCCCTACCCTCGAGCAGATCAACACTCCCACCCAACTGGGTGTCACCTGCAAACTGACTGAGGGTGCACTCGATCTCCTCGTCTGGATCATCAATAAAGATGTTAAACAGGAGTGGCCCCAAAACCCAGCCCTGGGGGACACCACTCGTGACCGGCCACCAACTGGATTTAACTCTGACATTTCAGCCTGAGATTATCAGTAACTTCAGAGTTAGACATGCAGCATATTTTGAACATCTGTGAAAATAAAATGATTCAGTAGCATGCCTGTCTGTAGGGCTGTAGTAGCACCCATCACATTCTCAGCAATCTCCTCAGAGATTGTCTCCTTGAGCTGGCAGAAATATATTATGAAGAAAAGCTGATGTAGAGCAAAAGAAGAAAAGGAGTGAGCAGAATTTTCTCACAGTGCCCAAAACAAATCCAGAGGGACCCTAACAATTATTTTGCAGGTGAATCTAAAGAATCGGTAATATGTCAATCACTGTAAGGGTTTAAATAACACTCTCATCATAAATATGCTTGAAGGCTGCAAAAACAAGCACAAAACCCCCTGTCATAGAACAGTAGGAACTAATATTCTGTGAGACATGTGTGTCCAATTTCTTTTTGCATGTATAGAGAGGATACTATCTACCTATTCTGTGAGGTAGATAATGTCCCTCTTCAGGCACAGAGCATTTGACAGTCTTACTAAGAAGTCTGGAAATTTTAACAGTCTCCGTAAGATTTCCTCATTGTTTGTTATCCTACTGTGCTCTTTCCTGAGGCATAGTACAGATTCAGCAATCATTGCATGGATCATGTTAACCACAGGAAAGAACTACGAGATATTTAAATCCTAATAACTTCCTAGTAAATTACTTTATAATGGGTAGTTCCACATGACTTCTGGCTTCTTAGCAGCAGCTTTCCCCATTAAGCCAAAGGAAATTTTGTTACCAGAGTGAGCTGTCTGGACTCATGGTTCATTTCTTTATGAAGGAGTCCACAAAAAGCTCTAATCATAAAAGCTCATATTACAGACAACCTGTATTTTTTTTTAATGGTACCAAAATTCCAAACACTGGGACTTGGAAATCATATTCTTAAGCTTTTGCTGAAGTATTAATGGATCATTCAACTATACTGCATAAAAGCTCTGCCAGTGACACGTGAGTAAACTGAGTGGCTATTTAATATTCTTTTAGACTCTGTGAGACTGGCTGTCCAGGTGGAAGGATTAAAGAAAAGACAATTAACACAGTACAAAATGTGTAGTATTATGAAGGTATTTTTGTAGGAACATTATGTGCATCTGCTAGACCTTTTCATAGATCTCTGTATTTTGTTTCTTATGAATTTAATCACAATCTTGGAGTGAGAAAATGCTCAAACTTGCAGCTGGCATATATTAAAACCAATTTGTCTCTGATATGAGCCATACATTCCTTCAGACTTTCTTTTCAACTTCAAAAGTTATGAAACCTTTCAGAATTTAAATTAGAAAGTATATGGGCTTGCACTGTACATCACAAATATGTGATGCATTTTTTTTTTTTCCAAGTCACTACCTGCTTCGACCTCCAGCTATGAGAAGAGGTTTTAAGTCAAAAAAAAAAAAAAAAAAAAAAAAAAAAAAGCACAAAAACTCTCCAAAGCTGCATTTTCATGCACAGTTGATCTCTTTGCAGCTTTTTCTTAAAACACTACACGTGCATTTCATAACAGGCAATTTCACAACATTGTACAGATTTGCTGTTCTTGTATATAATTAAGATTGCCTGTGTGGCATTGGAGAACAAGGAAATGTTGATGTTCTATTTGCGAAATTTAAGTTTAAAAGTGATCACAGATTTCTAGACAAAGCTGAGTATTTTTTCAATCTTGTGCAGTGATCTAATTTTCTAACAGTACGAACTCCTTGAGCAAAACTACAGACTTGGTGCTTTTGAGGATATTTAAGTATTTATTTCTTCAGACTATAAAAGTACCATAAATTTATCATTTTTTCACATAATCTCTTTTCTTCCTCATGGTTCCTGTGCTCACTTGCATATTCCATTCCTTGTCCACATTCTCTGTCTTTCTCAAAAGTCCACTCTTGCTGAGATATGTACAGTGAATCAAGATGATTTATATGTGACCAATTATTCTCTTTCTTCCCTATCCACTTGCTGGTCACTTAAATACTTAATGTTTACATAGTTTAATACATAAAACTAGAGCAGAGATTATTCTGTTTACCTGAAAACATCTTGTGAATGCAAGTGTTTGTAAATAATATCTATGGATAAAATGTTCTCTTTTAAATCAAAGGTGGGAGGTTAAAAATGGTCTTCCTATAAGAACAGACCCACAGAAATTTTGCCTGATATACTGAAAATTTGACTGCATAAAATGAATTTTCCTGGTTTCAGCTTTTTCTCTACTTCCCCTATATTCTCTGTATGACAATAGAGAAAAAAAATAGGGAATAAAAAAGAAAGGGAAAATGAAAATTGTTGAGCCTCATTTTGGACTTCCTCCAAGATGTAACTAAGAATTATTATTTCTTTTAAATCTATACAATGAAATAACGATGATTTGTGAAACGAATCTCATCCAACTATTTGCAGCTTCTAATAAATAACAGCTCAGTAACAATGGCTGTTGTTTTTTAATTGCCACAGAGTGAAGGGGAAAGAAATATCCATTCTGCATGTGTCTGGCTGAGTGCTTATAGAAATTATCTTTTATTGCTGAGACTGAACTATAACTGTGTTAACACATCTGTATCTTTCTTTTACATCCTCCCACACTTTACTTTTTGCAGTTATAAAAGTTTTGGTGTTTCATATGTTCAAGAATATTCAATGTTCATACGTGTTCAGTGTATCAAGAATGAAATGTGTGTGAACACGAATGAAATCATGTGTGCATTGTTATGTGTCTGCCAGAATTTTTGTGTACTCTATCATATATGTGTTAGAAAATGCATCTGCTAACCTTTTTCAGCAGTTTTGTTTGTTGTGAAATGTCCTACACATCCCTTAGTAGAGCCTTTCAGGAAAAGGAGGAAAGGAGTCTTTTTTTTGTACCTATAATGCATAGGGCAAAAAGCAAATGGGGTTCAAATGAAGTGCCATTCAGGTTAAATATAAGAATAATGTATATGAGAGTATATGTAATTACTTTTGAAAGGTAAGGGTGGTGAAGTACTGAAGTTCACTGCCTGAAATACTTTTAGAATTGTAACTTGGTTCTTTAGGAGTAGCTACCATGAAAGATACAGAGAAGGTAGATGCAGGGAGCACAGAATAAATGACCTTTCCAGATCCTGCTCAGCCCCAAAACTCAGAGAAAGCAGGAATTTGCAAATGAAACCAACTACCTAACTATAAATATTCCCATTATCTCCATCATGCACCCAGCTCTTACCAATATTTGCTGACATTTGCAATTGCGAGAGGGAGAGCATACAGTCACTTGTTCTAGTAAAGTTCTCCGTAAAGAGAAGAAAAATCTGTCATTTTCTCCATTTTAGTATTGTACAATATTTCCTTGTCCGTTTAGCTTTTACTGATAATATTCATCAATATCCAGAAACTTCCATTAAAATTGGAAACATCTGTTCTTACTCATCTATAAGATGTATTAAATAGGATATATTGTTTGAGTATATTCACAGTCTTTGAGATTTCCATTTCCTTCTTAGATGCAACAGGCTATTTTTCAACGAATACTTTGATTTCCTTTTCCTTATACACCTTCCTAAAATGAACCATCAGCTCCTTCACAAATAAGAAAAGGACACATTTGCTTCAGTCCCTTCCTTCTCAATGTCTCCTCTCGAGGTCAGCTAGGAATAAAAAAAAAAAACAAAAAACAAAAAACAAACCACGATTCTGCATTTGCAAGCTTGAGAAAGCAACAGTCCCTATTTCAAAGTACTCTTTATTCCCAGTGATTGCTACTTCCAAAGAAACAAGTAAATAAAGACTTGAGAGAATTTGACTGCAGAGTGGTCTTATGAAGAGAGCACATTTTCTCTCAACTGCAGTTACAATGTACAATGCAAACATAGTATTTTGTGTGGTTGAAGGCCAAGATTGCTGAGGATGGAGTTTTGCCCAGCTCTTCAGTATGTCCACTTTTTTCTTCATTCCCTCTTTTCCATCCACATTCTGCACATGCTTCTGATGGCAATGGCAGAAGCATGCCAGTAATACTTGTAACAATATTGAGAGTAAAACACTCAAAAGACTTCAGAGCTACTCTTCCCTGGTGATGAAAAGGCTCACCTTGAAGTTTCACAGTGTTCTTGTTTCAGAATGTCTGCAAGTGGGAGACTCTGTCACAGCTGCTGAGAGTAAGTTCATCATACACATGACGGCAGTAATACCTTAGCAAGATTATTTTCCAAAGAGATCAGAGGAGTTACCTAAAGAGGTGAATCTTAAAGGTTAGAAAAATGTCTCTGAAGGGTAAAAATAGTGATAAAAGTGATTATAAACATATTTATATAATTTTATAATATAACATAAACATTATATAAAGTAAATAGTGTGTGTATTACAAAGAATTTACCAGCTTACCAACACCAGCTTCACAAACACCAGCTTTCCAAGTACCAGCCTTAGAGTGTCAATATTTGGTCAGGCACCAAACACACAAGTAGGTAGCTGGTTGTCTTCAATTGATGTGAGAAAGGAAGGAGAAAAAGCTGTGTAGCTCAGCCAGGATGCAGTGTTCCAGCTCTACAAGATGTAATAGAATGGCACAAGTTAGGTGGACAAGGTGAGCAAGGGTGCAATGTGGAACACAGAGGGTCAGGGAATCTCCTAGGAAAGGGCTGCCTCTTGTGTGGAGGCTAAAGGCTCAGAGAAGCCAATCTTATGATTCAAAAGGACAGGAACAAAAGACAAAAATATGACTCCTAGATGTGGGCTAGAAACTTGGGCTTCACCCTGTCTAGGGGCTCCTCAAAACAAAGTCCCCTTTGATGCAGGACACAGGATTCACACCATACACTGCAGGGCCAGGTCCCCTCTATGCATTTTTAGGGTCAGTGGGTAGGCTTGCAAGCCAGAGGCACCTTTGGACATACATTTTGCTTTTACTATACTTTTGGGTTTTGGGGGGTGGGGAGGTATAGGGGAGCAGGGAGCAGATCAGCAGGACAGCTGAAAATAGAGATGGAACACCTGAATCAGATTCACCCTGCTGGCATCTCACTCCCTTGAAAGATGGTCCTGAAGGGTCCAGAGGTCCAGGAAGGCTGGGCACTCTTTAAGAATGAAGTGTTAATGGCTCAGGAGCAGGCTGTCCTCAGGTGCTGTAAGAGAAGCCAGCAGCAGAGAAGACCACTCTGGCTGAACAGGGAGCTTTGGCTGCAACTCAGGGAGAAAAGGAAAGTTTACAGCTTTTGGAAGAAGGGGCCAGACACTCACAATAATTAAAAAGAAGCTGTGAGGCTATGTAGGGTGGAAACTGGGAGGTCTAAAGCCCAACTGGAAATTCATTTGGCCTCTGCAATCAAGGACAACAAGAAATGTCAAGTATGCAAAAAGTATGTCAAGAGCAAAAGAAAGACCAGAGAGAGCCTCTATTCCCTGCTAGACACAGGAGGAAACATGGCAATGAGAAATGAGGAAAAGGCTGAGGTGCTTAATGCCTTCTTTACCTCAGTCCTTAATAACAAGACTGGTTGTATTGAGGGAATCCAGCCTCCTCAGCCAGAAGACAGCTCTATGGGACCAGACGGGATACACCTGAGGGTGCTGAAGGAGCTGGCTGGGTGCTCGCCAAGCTGCTTCCCATCATTTACCAGCAGTCCTGGCTGACCGGGGAGGTCCCGACAGATTGGGAATTGGCCAAAGTGACACCCATATATAAGAAGAATCAGAAGGATGATCTGTGAAATTACAGGCCTGTCAGCTTGACTTCGGTGTCCAGGAAGCTGATGGAGCAGCTCATCCTGAGTAACATCAAACAACACATGCGGGACAAGCAGGTGATCAGGCCCAGTCAGCATGGGTTTGTGAAAGGCAGGTCCTGCCTGACAAACCTGATCTCCTTCTATGACAGGGCGACCTGCTGACTGGATGAGGGAAAGGCTGAGGATGTTTTCTACCTTGACTTTAGTAAGGCCTTTGACACCATTTCCCACAGCATTCTCCTGGTGAAACTGGCTGCTCACAGCTTGGATGGTCACAGGCTTTACTGGGTAAAAAACTGTCTGGATGGCTGGGCCCAGAGAGTTGTGGTGAATGGAGTTAAATCCACTTGGCAGCCAGTCATGAGTGGTGTCCCCCAGGGCTGGGTTTTGGGGCCACTCCTGTTTAACATCTTTACTGATGATCCAGACGAGGAGATCGAGTGCACCCTCAGTCAGTTTGCAGGTGACACCCAGTTGGGTGGGAGTGTTGATCTGCTCGAGGGTAGGGAGGCTCTGCAGAGAGACCTGGACAGGCTGGAGCCATGGGCTGAGCCCAACTGGGGGAGTTTCACTGAGGGCAAATGCCGGGGGCTGCCCTTGGGCCACAACAACCCCCAGCAGGGCTACAGGCTTGGGGAGGAGTGGCTGGAGAGCTGCCAGTCAGAAAGGAACCTGGGGGGATTGATTGACAGCCGGCTGGACAGGAGCCAGCAGTGTGCCCAGGGGGCCAAGAAGGCCAATGGCATCCTGGCTTGTGTCAGCACTAGCGTGGCCAGCAGGGACAGGGAAGGGATCTGACCCCTGTACTCGGCACTGGTGAGGCCGCCCCTCGATGACTGGGTTCAGTTTTGGGCCCCTCACTCCAAAAAGGACATTGAATGACTCGAGTGTGTCCAGAGAAGGGCAACGGAGCTGGTGCAGGGTCTGGAGCACAGGTCGTACGGGGAGCGGCTGAGGGAACTGGGGGTGTTTAGTCTGGCGAAGAGGAGGCTGAGGGGAGACCTCATCGCCCTCTACAGCTCCCTGAAAGGAGGGTGCAGAGAGCTGGGGATGAGCCTCTTTAACCAAGTTATAAGCAATTGAAAGAGAGGTAATGGCCTCAAGTTGCTCCAGGGAAGGTTTAGACTGGATATTAGGAAGCATTTCTTTATGGAACAGGTTGTTGGGTGTTGGAATGGGCTGCCCAGGGCAGTGGTGGAGTCCCCATCCCTGGAGGTGTTTAACAGTTGGTTTGACATAGCGCTGAGGGATCTGGTGTAGTTGGGAACTGTCAGTGTTAAGTTAATGGTTGGACTGGATGATCTTCAAGGTCTTTTCCAACCTAGACAATTCTGTGATTCTGTGATTCATGAAGGTAATGTACATATGGCAACTTTTCACCAACCTTTGCTGTCAAATATTACAGGTGGCTTCCCCCATCGGAAGAGAGGCTTCCCTTCCTCCAGCTGCCCTGGCAGATTGCATACAACTTGTGGAGACAGAGCACAGATGCAAAACTGTGCAAGCAAATACCTCACCGAGGCAAAATTCAAGGTAAGGCAATGTCGCCTGCATGCACGTTGCAGAAGAAATGGAAAACGAAGCTGCTCCTCCCCACTCCCATCTGCATGCACATTGCAGAAGAAACAGGGAACAAAGCTGCTTTTCCCTACTCTAATCCAATGTCATAGGAAATCTTGGACTAATTGTCTGCCACTGCTGAGTGGTGAGATAAAGGTTTCATGTTAGTAATGAGAGTGACATAAACAGAAAATTATTTGAGTTATACTAAAAATAGCACAATGTCTGAAAAAAAGACAAATAGAATATGAAAGCAAACTGAATGTTAGTGCATTAATGCTACTTTTTAAAAAAAGCTTTTTCAGGCAGCAAAGACAGAGTTTTATAATCTTAAAATTTCTTGACCATGTAAAAGTGTCTTCTGGCTTTATCTGTCTAACTTTTTCCTGAGGAAAGGGGGAGGAGGAGGAAGACCTGGTTAGTGGAGCTATGAAGGAAAATTTTGGAGGCCACAATGGTAATGGAGATTAACAGGTGAGGAAACTGCACAAACAAGCAGGGAGAATTTAGGGATGTCATCTGCCACATTTCTTATATTCCCTATTTACTGTAAAATTTTCCACTGTCGCACTTTCATGGTGTCATAGGATAGTTCACACTGAAGGCAATCCCTGGGAGTCTGTAATCCAACCTCCTTCTCAAACCAGGCTCAACCACCAATTCCCACCAAGTCACCAGCACAAACAGAGCTGCGCATGTGAAGCAGCAACCTTTCTAGGATTTTTGTGTTAATAAAACAAACAAGCCCAGAAGCATATTGGGAATATTTTCAAGGAGAAAATCTAGTTTTTTCACCTTTACTGTCACTCTTTAGTTGCTTTGACACATACATCTCAAGACATTGTGAGTGACCAAAGATACCTTTGCCCAAATAGTTGCAGTAATATTTGGCCTATTTGATCATTTGCCTCAAAGAGAATTTTGATGCAAGCTCTTTTGATAAGCTCTTTCAGTTTAAATGGGTGTGAGAAGTCCCCAGACACATATTCAAGGGAAAGAAAAGGAATGCTGTTGCAGTAGAAGAGCACAAGACAGAAACTGTCACCTATATAAAAGTTGCCAAAACTTTCAGTGAAATAATAGTTTGAATTTCTTATTGGCAAAGGGATTGTTAATTTACTGAAACCTTTCATTGAAAAGATTATGTGTTCTCAAAGTTAATTTTCACAGATTCTGTTTGTATTTCCATTGTGATTTTCTGCACAGTCTTTCTTCCCTCAAAAGAGAAATCGTTCTTTACCAAAACTGGTGTCATCAGCTCTACAGAGATATTATGCTGTTTTAAAGGAGGAATTAAAATATTAAATGTTAGAAAGAGGTCTGTCTGTACTCCACTTGCCACCTGAATCACATCAAGAAGAACTGGCCATCTTGATTAAAAGTCATCTTACTTACATTTTCAGATCAGTTTGATGGTATTTTAAAGGTGTTCAATGAGCAAGGCTTGAGGATAAAGAGTTACTCATTAAGGAACTGCAATAAATGTCATTTTCCCATTTGGGCATGCTGGCTTTGGCAGTGGTCCTCCAGATGTACAGCCAGCAGATGAGAGATGACTGGATTATATAAAACAGATTGTCTGGTACATGCTCCTGCACAGTGAAGTGAAGTGAAGTGAAGGTAAGATTGAAGCACACATAAGCCTAGCAACTCTTGCCTTGATATAGAAAGCAAGACAACAAAAGTAATGAAAACACCAACACAGGACTTTAGATCAACAGCCTACAAAAACCCTGAGGACCCTAAATATGCCCAAATACTGTGGTTTCTGAGCTGTCTCAAAGCCCTTTCCATTCTGCAGCTATTGCTATTAATATTACCCTAGCTGGATTAAAGTTTGTGCAGATATACTTACCCTGTGGCCATGCAGACATACCCAGGTAGCACTAGGATTAGTTTAGTGTACCAAAATAAATTCTCTGAGAACATCACAGTGCCACATCACCTTGGGTGCATGATACCACGAAGTCACTGTATTCTGCTGAAGTTACACATGGACTGTAATGTCAGGTCTTGAAATGAGAGGATGCAAGGTGGAGGAAAAAGTGCTTGATTACTCCCCTCTGCTGAAGACATAATCCAAGAAAACAAAACAAAAAAAATAGTATCAGGCCAAAAAAAGACTAAATACCTCTGATGATGCCCTATTCATTCTCAGTTCCATGAAGCAGCAATTCAGCTGACAGACCCCTAGCATGATTCATTTCAGCATCAGCTGCTTTTACTGCAGTATGGTGTTGCCTTTTAACACTTCCCCACAGATTTGTATAGGCCTTAGAATTGCTTTCTTATTTTTTCTAGAGACATGCAACTTCAAAAAATAAAATGAAAGAGTGATGGGTTTACAGTGTTTTCAAGCCTTGATTTCAGTTCAGTAACTGTCACAGAAATAACTCCCTAAAAATGAGTGTGTGTGACAGCTTCCGTGTTTGTTCTACTTCAGTGTTCTTTCATATCTAATTTGCTCAATTTACAACCTAGAAGATGCATTTTCCTGCTGCCAGACAGCGAGCTCAGCCAGGGACCTGAAAAATCATGCTGAGATCTTTTTGCCTCTTAAGTTGTCTGCTACTACAAACTTTGCAGCTTGAACTCGACAGACAACTCAGTTGATGATGTGTAAGGTGGGGTGACACTCAGCTCATTAGTCTGTTCTGGTGAAATTTTTGCACTAGTAAACTGAAGAGATTGGCAACTATGAAAATGTAGTTTTTCTTTTGCTTATCCTAAACCAGTGGCTTCCAGTGACAGCTTCTGTGAGCTTCTTGGTAATGAGTTTATTCTGACTGGAGAATATGTTTTTAGTTTGAATGTTTAGAGGTAAGCAAACCACAGCAGAAGCATGAATTGTGTGAAAATACTGATGATATCACTTGCGCTTGCAGTGATTCAGTATCACAGTGACCTTCTGAAGTCAGATGACTTCCATTCATTCATACACCAAGTCCCTGTTTCACTGTGCATGCTGCATCCTTCGTCTCCTTCTGAAGGTGCCCAGGATGTGCATGAGGACCAAATGGTCTCCCTGTAACCAGAGTAAAAGGATATATAATTTCCATTGGTTTTGATCAACAGGGAGTCATTTGGTACATTATTTTTTTGCCATCTCAAACTGCATGTATGATACTATTCTTTTTATGTCATTTCAGACATGGATATGAAATTGTTTATGGTTGGGAGCTTGAGGATTGTTTAAAAATGGTAGAATAGGCAAAATGTGTGTGTTTAATCAGTTATACCACTAGTTCTGGACAACATGATGTGCTAGATGTAGAGCTAAAGTGGACTAATTCAGGGAGAACATGGAGGTTGGTCCTTCTTTATGGAGAGACCATCTTGTATTCCAGAAGCTTAAAAGCATAAGAAAGGAAGCCTAACAAAGACAGCAATAAAACGAGAAAAGAAGCCAAGTCTCCTAAAAGAGTATACATTTGCTGCTGATCCAGGATTTGTGTGGTAGTACTGAGATGTACCAAGAATTTACCTCTGGAAGAGCCCAGACACTAGCAGTAACTCTGAGGTCTGCATAAAGGGTGGGTTTAGGCCTTAGGCTTACATTTCTGCAAACGTAGCATGTTTTCTGCACAAATATGGGACTTAACCTTTGAGAGTAATTCATGAAAGGAAAATTTTTCTGTGCTGTATTTTTTGTATAGTACCCTCTGGTACATCTAGTAGTGAAGATTGTTTTCATGTCTATGATAAAGCAGAGAAGTTGATAGGACAAATATAAATCTTAATATGAGCTTATGGAACGAGGGAAGAGGGCAGAACAGAGCTTTTACTTATACCATCATTTTGTTCTAATTATTTTTTCCCGCATTAAAAATTCTTAGATACTTTTTATGTAAACAAATTAATTCTCTTAAACTATTATGAAAGACCTGGTTACCTCATTTGAGATTTGGTCCATTAATTTCCTTTTTCAGTTTAGCCCTGCCCTTGTTGCTGGTGAAAAGGGTAGAAAAATCATTAACAATTTACTATATACATTGAAATAAAAAACTGTATAAACAGTTCTTACAGAGCTGTATAAGAACTGCCTATAGAGCCTTTTATGCAGTTGTATAAATACTTTCAATAAAATTAAGGAAAATACATCTCCTAAAAGAAGAGGTTGAAGTGTGTGAATCGCAAAGTGACATCAGATACTTCCAAAGGCTTTCTTTCTAAAACAATCTTTTACCTCTAAATATGATTCTTCTATCTCCCTTTTTTTGCTTTGAATAAAAGTTAATTTCCTAGAATATTAAAAAAGTATATCCTTTGCTCGGCTTAGCATGCTCCAGAATATTCACAAATTTCATCCGCTAATATACAAAATACATCAATATAGGTAATGCCTCTGTTAAATAAAGTGTGCAGGAAATATGAGATCACTTTTATGTGATTATACTCTTTGCAAAAGGTCCTTTCACAAGGGTCCATCACACTTCAGGCCTATGAATTTTCAATGTACCTTGTATTTCATTAGCTGTATATTAAGGAAATTTACCTAAACTGCTACTTCTAATTTCATTAAAATATCAAATAGTTAAAAGAGAGAAAGAAACGAGTCTTTGCAATTAAATTGGTTATGTAAGAATGGTAGAGGCTTACAATTTTACTATTTCCTTGGTTGTAATTTAAAAGATCCATATGACATGCACACTGATGAATAATTCATACTTCATTTATTAGCCTGGTAACCCTACTGCTGGCCTCATAAAAATGAGAATACTTTCTTTCTTTTTTCATGAGGCACTGGAGAAAATGTGAATGTGTATGCATGTGGACACGTGGTTTTTTTGTGTTCATGTATCTCAGCGTATGTTTGTGTGTGCATACTCAGATTAAAACAAAGGCTATCCAATCATTTTTACTGCACAGTACATACATGAAAATATGTTGTGAATGAAAGAGCTCACATACAACAGCAACAAGGACTACAGTGCTGAAGCTCATCAGTATGAGTTTTCTCAGGGACTGGCATTTTCACAGAGGCACTAAGGAACATCTCAGCTCCAGACCATCCTGCTCAAAACACAAAAGCCACCTACTTATCCTACGTATCCCTATCACTCTAGTGTGAATTTGGGAACAAATCCAACAAATGCCTTCCTGACAGACAGTGGATGAAAGAGAAATTGAAGATCGATATTACTTAGTCCTTTCCTTGGTTGTGTTCACTATAATTGTGACAATAAGGAAAAAAAAAAAAAAAAAAGTTACTGGAGAAAAATTTCCTGAAAGTTTAAGTATTGAAAACCTTACAAAAATAATTCTGAGCTGAAATACAAGCCAGTTTCCTCTTATGGACATAGTGAACAACCTGGTCAGTATCCAACTAATATTTTTCTATCAAAAATGGCAATCTGTCAAAAGGAAATCCTCTTGTTGAAATAACTGAATTGTAACAACCTTCTGTTTTGCAAGAAAAATGGAAAAGACTAAATACGATTGAATAGAATGTTTTGAACTCTTGTTTCACATGATCTTATGAAGTTGGAAAGAATCAGAAGGCAATGTTTCAATATTATTTAAATGAAAAGTTTTGATTAAACTGAAGTAGTTTTTTCCTTACTATTTCATTTTACAGTTTCTTAACCCCCCAACTTTGTAGCTATTTTCTACTCTTTGCAAGTATATGACAAGTATTGAATCCATGCCATGAGTAAGTCTTCATTTTGATCCACAGACATATCTCTAGAGTTAAAATTCCTCGTGTGATCTGCCCTAGTATCTACAAAGAGGCAACTGGATACAGATCTTGGGATACTATTCTTCTGTTGATCAACATAAGGGGTTGCAAACTCCTCTTAGCATAACATGGAGGCAGACAGAAAGAGAATTACCCAAAACAGTTACCCAGGTGTGTTTGACAGATTTTTCACATCTCTGTGAGTCAGCATCACCATGCTGCACCTCCAGAACATCATTACTTGGCAGCCTGGGGAAAACGTGATCTTGAATTTCTTCTTGTAAAGGAACATGTTTATGGTGCTGTTTCATTATTACAGTCATTAAAACACAAATAAATGAAAAATTTTTATAGAAATCAGTTTAAAATAATGCTTAAGGAAAACAATCCATTACTCTTTTAAAGCATAAAGCATTTGAAGCATAACCTTCATGTTAAAAAAATGGATTAATTTTACAGGAACAATTTGCCAGCCAGCCTTCACCTCCAAACGCAGTAATCACCATTACTGAGCAGTAAAGAAACTGCTTTCTTGTGTCAGCAGTAGTATCTACTGATACCCTTTCTCAAGCCTTGAATCTGCTGTGAGATCTGTATTTCATTCCATAACACATGCATTATATACAACTATTGTCTCATTTTGCTGTATTCTGTACTACTGACTTTAAAACCATACCAAACTCTGTCTAGGTAATGAGTTCAAAAGCTGTAGACAGACTACTGTGGCAGAAGCGACACTGATGAGAGTCCTAACATGAATTTTAAGTAAAGAGGCTGTAGTCTTGTACAGCTGTCTTATAAAACACATGTTCTGATTACAGAGCTGAAATCAACTTGTTAATACACCTGTTCTCCATTCTGCAACCCCCTGGGCAAACATTTCAGTCTCTGCATACCTACCATCAGTTCCGTGTGACTGGAAAAGCTCCAAACATTAAGCCAAGTACACATGCTTTAATCCAGTTTTATGAGTACCCTTACCCCTTTGGATGACCTCCAGGACATCTTCCCAAAAGACACACTGAGCTTAACACTGTTTCTTGATGCCTGTTCCTCTTCACCTCAGGCAGTCTGGAGCTTTATTTTGTTCTCTATATGGCTAAAGTCTGTGCAGATAGACTCCAATTAGTTTCAGTACAATGAGCTAAAGTACTGGTAACAGCAGAAATAAGTTATTGATTTTCACATAGCCGTCATCTTTAGCTACCACACAAGCAACCCTTTTCCCTTCCAGTAAAACTCATGAGTTATAGCCAATGACTTCAGAATCTCCATTTTATGCAAAACAAGTTCTGATAGCTGGTTAGTATGGGATATGAGACTACTACTAGGCATATGTTGGGGAATGTGAGCAGGGTGTCCACCACTGCCCTGTCATGAGTAATAAACCTTTAATCTGTACTTTGCCTCAAATTTATTTGCTCTATTTTGGTTTGGATGATTTCTTCTGTTTGAAGAAGCTAGGTGCACTTGAAGGGTTAGCAGATCTTTTAACACAGCAGAGCCAAATTTACTGTGACACATGTAAAATCAGGAGAACCTCAATGTGTCTGCATCATGGATGCCGCAGCAGAGTTTGAAGATAAAATTCTTAGGAACACGAAAAAATAACAGGGACTGGACAATACTATATAAAAGCTACAGGTAAGATGGCCCAGTGGTTTTGTGTCACAGGGAAATCTTGTGTATCTAACATCCACTTTTACTTGAAGTCCCCTTCACCTAGCTTCTAGCTGCCTCTGGGAATTTGTATCATCCTGTATACTCCCACTGTGAAAGCTCTGAGCAGTAGAAAAGTCCTAAATGTCTTTAACACTACCAATGGAGAGCCTGATGAGTGGTCCCCCCTCTGTGCTTTGCTGGACACTAACTCTATGGAAGCTTTCAATAGGACATACCCTGTAGTCCAGCTCTGTGGTAGATTTCAAACCTAGATCGCAGATCTTTATTTCACCATTCTTTCTGGCAGTTATTGTATTTCTTGTGCAGCGCTTTGGGACCTTGTGTGAAGGGCGCTATATAAGTACAGGGATTGGATTGGCTGAGTAATTCTTTTTGACTTCATCAGGCTGTTAATCCTGCATGCCTGTGGTGATAAACCCAGAAAATCCCAGATAATCCTATATAATATTCAGGCAGGTCTGGCAACAGCTATAAATATATATCAAACTGTCAAAAAAACATTATCATTTAGACTATTCTGCAGTCCCTTCCAAATTACATTAGAATATCCAGGTTTGACTTCAACTCTTCCCCCTCACCCCTCCTTTCTTCCCTCTTAATGACAGGGTACTGCCTGTAGTTTAGTTTGTCAGCATAATAATGCACATTTCCTGCACACCTACCTTTTTACTACAGCACCATGTTTACCCTGGTCTTGCTTCTGTATGAATCACAGGCACAGTGAGTAGTTGCAGTTCTATACATAAGCAAATAATCTTTGTCAGTTTTCAAAACTAAAACACTGCCAAAAAGCTTCTGTTTACCACACAGAACAAATGTTGTTACTACTGCAATTCCAAAAATGCATCTTAAATACATCCTTTCATATTCTGTTGTAGTCTTAACATCTAATTAGATATATAACAAAACTACAAAAGATTTTTTTTTTTCCTTTTACCATTTTATCTTGGCTAATAGCCAGAGATAAATAATAGTTTAGCATCTGCATTGCTCCACAACAACCCTGTACTGAATAAAATTATAATGATCATGAAACTCTGAGTCTTTCCAATAGGACGAAAAGGTCACTCTCCCTCCAAACTGTACTCCTGTCCTTCCGCCCCTTACAAGTGGGAGGTAGTCATTGATAACCAGCTTCACCAGTTAATTACACCAGGGTAAATTGGGGATATCTCTGCTTGGGTCAGTGGAAAGATCTCAGCAATAAAATGTGATTGTGTAGTACATAGATGCTGAAACAGGATTATATATTTTTCTCAGAAATAAAGGAGAAATGAATGATGCTCACGTTTTCTGTGCCATTTTTTCACTCAATTAGCTATCCAGGCTCAGGCAGGTAATTATTCAGGCTGTTCAGAAAAAATCTGCAACAGAAACACCACACACCAGCAGTTCTTGACAGAGATCAGCTCTTGAAACATAGAGCTGTTTTAAAAACACTTGATCCTGTTCTTTCAACTGAAAAAAGTTCAGATTTTACTCACTCCACTTTCTACCTGCAAACTTTCTGCAGCTTGTAGAGAAACGAAACAGTGGCTTAATATTTCCTACTCCTAACCACAAATATTTCTATAGCTCTTGCTTTACTTGAAAGTATCATACTATCACAGCTGTAACTGCGTTTTGTGTCTTCATTCTTCCAGCACTGAGCACATTTAATAGGTCACATACTAAAAGAGTTACACTAAACTGGCTAAGGTGATCTGCAACCAGTTTCCTGCTGGCAGAGAATCCTCTAGTTGTGGATCCTCTCCACCTGTATGGAGAGAATATCAGTAACAGTCAGGATCCTTCCTTACCTTTCCCCTCACCAACTACAGTATCTGTCCTCCTGCTCTTTCATGTGCTCTGTAGAAAGTTTTACTTTAGCGTTGGAGACAAATAAGCCAAAAAGCACAAGCCTGTTCATTTTCCTGAAAATGGGAATGTGACTGTGTAATGCACTAATGTTTGCAGGACTCGCACTGCAGCACACTGCAATGCTATGCAGTGGAGCTGATGAGGAATAGGGATGTACCTGGGATACTGAGAAAGCTATCGTGGACTTCAGTCTAAATCTCTAGGTACTTTTACACAGCACATGAAGATACAGACTTGTGTTAACGCACTGATAACAACATGCCCCTCATCACTACCCTCCTGTCCCTCATCACTCTGAAATTATGACTGTGCTTGGAGACATCAAAGAGGCATCACAGGAGCAGCCTGACTCCTTACAGGGAAAAAGCTGTGCCTCTGAAAACGTGACCATTTTCATTGCTACTATGCTGAAGTAAAAACCATTCCACAATATTTCATGATGGCATCTAATTTGCTCGAACTAGTGCTTCATCAAATATGAAGGCAGAGAGATACCATATTACAGAATAATGTGTAACAGTAGGGGAGCTAAAGCCAAGATCTCAAGAAACATCACACCACCTTACTACTGACGGGAAACTGTTGTCTAATACCACCTCCTGTCTCTATCTGATGTAGTTAATGAAACAAGGATTAAAACATGGCTACTGAGAAGAAATGCAGAGATGGCGTCACATTCTGTGAAAGCAGAGATCTAGGGGCTGAATTTGTCGTCTCTGTTCCTATATGGGACATGAAATAAGCCTTTTTAAGGATGTTCTTACCTTAGAATAGGTGGGTTCCTCCTGGATTATGGTATCTCTGAAGAGGCTGTATGAAAAGTGACAATCACTTAAATGTCAATCAAAAGGCAAACTGTGACTATGTCTGGCTTAAGGTTTTTCAGGTTCCCAGGCCAGCAAGCTTTATATTCACTGGCATTTTTTGGAGTCATTGCAATAAGATGAAAAGAAGGGAGGTAAAGTTTGTGGGGAAGTCTTAAAGGTTTTCCCTTGCTGCCCTTATTATTCTGGTCGGTTTTGCTCATGTATGTACTGAAGGCAGTGGTGTGATTACAAGCAAGGCACCATGCTATGTTGATTTTCATTTAATGATTTAGACCTTCTGTTTCTCATGAAGATCAGAGAAGAGACATGTATGTTTGGTTTACAAGCCCTTGGAATAGTGTCAGACATTTTAGATTTAGGTAAACAGAAAGAAAATGCATAGATCTTTCAAAATGCAGAAATCTGGTTTGCATGTTCATTTTAGAGAACAGAGGTTTTCCAGCTTTGTTTTAAAAATACAAATGCAGTTTGGACTTTGAGTTCTTAAACATCTGTCTTTCTTAGCTCAACTGTCTCTCATTGAACTCTACAAGCAAAGGAGAAGTTTTTATCCTCTTCTTACAGTTGGAGAACACGGGCACAGAGATTGTCAGTGGTTGCACTGTTTTCCTTCAAGAAGGAAATGATAGCTAGGGAATTACATTTTTTTGTTACCAAGAACCTGTCAGCAGCCAGCTGCAGTGTAGATTAAGTATTGCACATCTTTTTCACCAGTTCAGCCATTCAGTTTCCAATTCTGCCTTTCTACAGAGTCAGCAACTGCTTTTTGAATCAAAAAGATAAACCACATCAGAGTAAGCACTCAGACTGAATTATCTCCTAAGGATTTATTTCTTCTTTCTATTAAGGGTCTTCTTAAACAAGAGCAAAACTTTTCTATAACCAATTCCTCACATTTAAGGAAATACTTAGCATGTTGCTTTCATTATTGATTTTAGCACTGGTGTCTTGTAATGGTACATTGTGAAAGTCAAGTACATTTTTGTCTATCAGAAGACAAAAACTGTCTCTTCCCCCCTAAACCCACACATAGATTGTATTTAGTTACATTTTATGGGCTAGGAAGTGGAAACTCTTATCAACAGTGATATTGGCTTGGTGGATTTTGTATGTACATACATGAGTGTACTTGAATATGTAACTGTATCCATATGCATGAATGTAAAACTCACAAATGTGTAAAAAGTCGCACACAGAGGAAATTATTCATTGCAATTTACAGCTGATACTGGTAGCTGACAGTATATGGAGTGCTGCTGTCTATTTCTAGAGAACAGAAGATTAATTTTGGCATCCTTCACCAGCCTGTTGTATAGTATTTCTGTGCTTGGTAACAGGTGAGAGTAGAAAGATATAACTCAGCCAGTTCTGAAGCATATGCTGAAATAGGCAGATTTTTATTTACTTTATTTCCTGCTTCTTTTTTATTTCTTTTGCACTTGTTAGTTATCACAAAGAGTCTTCGTTAGCCAGACCGATAAAGTATGTCAACCATTCAAAAGGTAGCCAGCCACAGTATTTTTCTGAATGACTGAAAATGTGAACAAAAAGTAATTGTGTGAACAAAGGTAAATTCTGATGAGAGAGCAGCACACACAGACTCAAAGAAGTGCTGATTTTATTCAGTCCCAGTGACAAGATGTCTGCTCAGCTTAAGGGTGCTGACTTTGCTCAGTGGGAAAACCAGTTGAAAAACTTGTACAGCAGACTGAGAGCAAGATGGAGATAAAATTGATGCAATTCCTTGCTTTAAACTGGTGGCAGTACTGCAAACATCCATCCTGTGGCACCCATGAAATGAAATGTGTAAAATTAGCTTGTTAGTACAATTCATAATAGAATAGAGATAGCTGATCAACTACAATACAAACGCACTTTCTTCCTGTAGGATTGCAGTCTCCTAACTGACATATTAAACACAGGCAAGAAATTCAAAACTAGGGCCCAGCATTAATAAGGCAGCATGACCCACAAAAAATGTGGCCATCCCATTTGCAAGTCTGCCAGAGCAGAGTGACAAGACCAGTGACACCCTTATGCTGAGTGCCCCTTCTGCCTGTTAGGTTTCCTGTTAGCACACGCTGCAGGTGGAAGAGCAAAGCCTCAGGCACGCTGTGCAGTAAGCAATACCCTCAGCCATGGCCAGGGCAAGGGGGGAACCCTGTGAGGTGGCTAGCCATGAGATGGCTGGAGGAGGGCCACCCTGCATGCCCCCTCCTGAAGTCAGACTCACCTTCCTCCCCAGAAGCAGCAGCAGCAGCAGCAGCAGCAGGGATGCACAATGGATCCCTCAGGAACAAACAATGGCTGATGACAAATTGTTTGGAGATACAATTTCCTATGCCCAGTGGTGCTGCTGTGACATTTGTGCATGACTGCCACTTCCAGAGAAGCATTAGCAAAGGCAACGGGGATCGTATTAATTTCTGCTCTTTTCAGGGGTCAAAGCAAGCCATAGCAGAAGCTGGTTCACCTTGCCTACAAAGGCTGTGGGCTTTTTCCCTGTAGACTTAAGTGGACTTATATTAGTAAATAATTTCACTTGACTAAAGGACTGATTGCACTGAATTTTTTCAGGGAAAAAGATACAAACATGCATAGAAAACATAAAACATATAAGGTAACTCTAGGTCTCTGGAATTACTCGCAAAAAACTTTGGTCCTCCAACTCCCAGAGAAGACTTAGCAGTGTAATGAAATACCTCATTTTTACATAGGTCACTCAGCTTCTCTCTGGTTTTGGTTTGTTTTCATGTGCAAACAAGATTTATGAAATCATCCTTTGTGAATGTTCCCATCAACTTCTTTATCCTCATTGCCAGTTTCAATTACATTTAACACAGATATTGAAGGTCATTAAACCCCTACAGGTTTTGCAAAAATAGCTGCCACATTGAGAATTGAGAAGCTCTAAGTTCCTCCTATTGAGGGAAAAGACTAGAGCATGGACTAGTGTCTCCGTATGGAAATTAACAATTTTTCTAGATGCTAAAGTCATCTGACCACAACACACAAACCCAAAGGTACTTCTGGCACATGGAGAGCAGCTTCACAGGATGTTTTCTCCTTCCTCACAGGAGGAGATGACCCTATAAATTGCAGTAACACCACTACAGTTTTATCACAGCTCTTGAAATGCTAGGTGTTTTCTTAACATCCAAAAAACCCCTAAAATGTTTTTTTATTCCTTAGTAGCCACGGAGGGAACACAGGATTTTGCCACTGTAATTTTGGGGAGAGCTCACAAATCTGACTTGCAGCTAAAAATATATATATATATATATATATATATATATAAGTAAACAGTAAGAAATATGAGATATTATTCTTAAAATATCATTTTTAGTTAGTCTCAGCTAGGTTGGGAAGGAATAGTGGTGATCTGCCTTGTGATTTTTTCACACATGAATACTGCATAATACATTTACATTTTTAGTTTAGAGAAAATCACCACTGAGTTCTGAATAACATCAGCTCCTAGATTAATACAGCCTCCCTTTCTCCTTGCCACCTTCCAGGTCGCACCAATCTCTGTGCTTCTAAACTTTCACTCTGTGGGGCCTTTACGCTGAAACTAAACTCAGACTCGTCCCAAACTCTCTGCTCCTTCAGCTGCCACATAAGAGAAATTCTGAAATCCTACCACAAAGACATCAGGATATGCATGTCCCAGCTCAACATCGGGGTACCAAAAAAGGTATCCTTTACCTATTCATCTTACTGATGAAGTGTTGTATCATAGAAAGCATAATAGCTCTGTGATCCAAATATCCTTCTGTTTTCTACATCCTAAATAAAACTGCACCCATTTTCCTTTATGCCAGTATCCCCACACACTCTAACTTTTTTTTTTTTTTTTTTTTTTTTCACCATAATAACATTAATCTAATCAGCTTTTAAATAAGCCAATTATTCTTTATACGGAGTATGCCTAAATATTAATTAAATAATGTAGCTTAGACATGTCTTTTTCTAAGAAACACTGCAATGCAAAGTTAATGCTTCCCAATACATATTCACAGCTGATAGATTTTCTTCTGCTGAATTTCATGAAATGCTGTAATTTTTCTTCTCTATTCTCCCTACTTTATAAAGTAAGAAGACAAACCCATAGTCTTTCTTGGTGAGGTACACTGGGCACTTGACTGGAAATTTTAAACAATACCATAAGTGAAAAAAAAAACCTCTTCTTGCCTTTTACAGAGGTTGTAAATTCTCTAGTGTTCTGTGTTTGACATAGTAGTTTTGTTCACCATCTCCAGTAGTTATTTTCTTCTATCCCACTAATTTATATTCTCATTGTATTTGCTCTGTTCAGGCTTCTTTAAGATGAGCATATGTTAAAGTATTGTGCAATAAAGCTAAGCATTCCCTCTAGAATCTAGAATATTAAGGTAAAAATACTCAACAATTACATCTATCTACAGGTATTGTCAAAATATTTGCTCATTATCCACTACAATCAAAAGAAATATGTGATTTAATGCTAAAATGTAAGGATTTACTTTGAGAATGGAAAGGAGAAAGAAACTTGTTTTCTTCATAATCTCTACATCTAGACAGAAAAAGAGAACACCTTGTTCCTTTGTTATGTGGCAGCTTCTCTCAAACTTTTCTCCTCTTTCTGGGGGATTTTTTAACTCTTGTTTGCTACAGTCCTTCAATGTATTTTATGGCCTTGTTTGTAGTTACCAATATGCTTTGCAAACAGTGAAATTTGTTCTGCAGGTCCCATGAGGGTCTGAGACCTACAGAGCCACTCACAGGGCATCAGCTTTCTAAGTGTTCCTTGGATTTCAAGCAGATGTATCACACAACCATGACGAGATCCATGCATTTACTAAGTGGCAAAAGAAAATACCAGTTTACAATTAGACAGAAGGTCATAGGTGTGTTCTGAACAGCTGCAGTGGTAACAAATCCATGACCGCTGCTAGACCACTCCCAAAATCTACAGCAAGGTTTGTAACACCAGACCCATCTGACCTTATACTTCCTGCCTTAGACCTACCCATCTGGCTCAATCTCATGTTTTGGTTTTGGTTTTGGTTTTGGTTTTGTTTTTTTTTTTTTCTATCATCCCACTCATTCTTGGCACACACTGTAATTTGCAGAAAGAATAGACAAATATTTCCTCTCCCAAACTGGGCAGTGTATTCCTACTTAGAAACTACAGTAATTTTATTTATATGCAGACAAGTACACACACATACACACACACACACACACACACAGATGTGTATATATGCAGAGAGATTTACACAGTTGAGGTTAAATTGTTTTTTTTTCTTTCATATCAACATCACTTTACAAAGGAAATATTTTTGTTTATGGATACCGTGGGGAAATCACCCAGTTGATACAATTAAATCTGAAATTAGACTCTAATATAGAGATAACACTGTTTAAAGTTAGAACACTTAAAACTACATCTAGCTGTACCATACTTGAACATACTCCCAGCCCCTGAAATTTAAATGTTCATGTTTTCCAAACAAGTTGCAGTTGCAGAAACATTTTTACCAGGGACCTCAGCCCCGGGCCATTGGAATAATGAGTATTTAATCAACATTATCTAACATTTGCTTAGTGACAAAATTCTTCACTAGCACACAGTCAGTTAATACAGCTGCACAGACTTCACAGAATAGCACAGTATCCAGCTTGACAGAAATTAGAAAGCCAGAGATAGTTATTTGTTGTTGAAAGGCTTTATAGGTTCTCTGCTTAAAGCTTCTGAAATGAATTTTTTTTACTCTCTGTATAGTAGGCATTTATGCTTTTTTTACTGATTGTTGTGTAATCCTTTACTGCTTCCATTTCTATTTAGCACACTTGAAAACAGAAATCTAGATTTTAGAAAATGATACTGATACATAGCACAATTAAGTGTGAGCCTTACATTCATGCCACCTTATCAAAAGAAAAGAAGTTGGGCTCATAGAATAAAGGCAAGACAAAATTTGAGGTTCTCATAGCAACTCAGCAGGGTACACAAAATTAGCGTTTCAACAATAAGGTCATTAGAACCATGTAAAAGAAAATATGAAGAAATTCAAATTGAGGAAAAAAGGTGCTAGTGCAGAACAACTTTTGAACTTTGGAGAGTGCCACACTGCATTTTTATCATATATCTGTGATACCTTTCACCTAAGTAGCTGTGACTGAGATGGACAGAGTTTTTACTGTAAAATATTCATCCCAGGGGGGATGCAGCTGTAATGCATCTAAGAGTATTTGTTGGTACTTTAAGAGCTGCTAAAGCAGAAAGATGTCACTTTCAACAATTGAAAGGCACCAAAGATGAGACAACTTCTTCAAATGGTGTAAAAAGAATATCTGGAATCTATAGGTTTGAATAGTGCTAAAACTAATAATATTCAATAGAAACTAACAGGACAGTTTAGAAACTGGAGTAAAACCTCTGTCATTTCATATGCCATCATAAACCTGCAGTAGATTACTGACAAATAGAACCAAAAAATACTCTCACTGTCTGCAGGAGCTGTGACACATACTGTTCTTACAACGTTTTTAATTAATTGATTTGTTTTCCTGTTGTCTTTGTTAGCAAAAATATTACTTCTTATTTCCTATGTTGAACCCTTAAGGTTAATCAGAAAAGTTTAGAAGCTGAAACACCTTCAATGTAGGGTTGTTCTGATTTTTTTCTTTGATCACCTTACCAAAGAAAAGCGGTGTTAAAAATTCCAGTTTCTGCTTGACTAGTTGTTGGTCCAGTTGGAGGCCTACTTACATTGTACCCCCATTGATGGTTGCTTTTGCTAGACGTGTTTCTCTGCATAGTTGGATATTGAGGTTACAGAGTTTGGCAAAAGAAGATCTGTACAAACTCAATAAAACAGTCTCTGTGAAACCACACATCGAGGCGGAGGGCCTGTATTTGGCTCTGGAGTTACCAAGAATTTCAAACCAGGGAAAGTAAAAATCCCTTTTTTCTTTTTACAGTCTGAGGTGGATCTCTGCGAAAGCTTGCACTGTTAACCACAGTGCAGAATCTGTAAGGAAACAGCCCCTTTCAATACACAGTCACAATAGTTGCCATTTGGATGACAATCACACTTTTTTCAGATCACAATAATAAAATTACCTCTTCTGATGTTATCCTTTATGGAGGTGTGTTGCATTTTTCAGGAAGGGGAACCCACTGCCATTTCTTATTCCAAAATTAACCTTTTGAAGGAAGAACCTGCCATAACAAACAGTCTGACCTGAACATTTTCTTTGAATTCACCACCTAAAGTTAGGGTTGATTTGAAATAAGATTATCACCCGATCCACTGTCTGCTGTGTAAAAGGATGTGTAAAATGGACTCCAAGTAAAATCACAACTTTGTTTTACTTTAGACACAGTGGACATGTGGTTTGGCTAAAATGATAGGGGAGGGGAAAATGAAGTAAGCATTGTGCGCAAGCTCACAATAGGGAAATGTGGAGTTTAATTTTTCCTGATAATTTTTAACCAACTCTCTGTAAGAGGAAGTTTACGAAGAGTAATGTGTTCATTCTGGGAGAAAACAAACAAACAAACCCAGAGATGATTCTAGGACTCTAACCCTCTCCTTGATCATCTTGCCTGCTGCTTCTCTTTTAAAAGTAGTTCTAATTTTCCACTGAAGAATATTTCAATTTTAATATTTTATTCTTCGTCTCCTCCTTATTTCCTTCATCTCCTATCTACAATTTACCCATCCCACATGAAAAGCAATTTTGTCCTGATAAATCACACCACCCAACTCTTACACTGCAATTTTCTTCTGCAGACCTGTGACTGCTTAACAAAGGGAAGCAAGTTTCAGTACTGAGCTTATGTGAATTACACAGGGGACAAGCACAGTGTATATCTTATGTAAACAAGAAATAGAAAGGTCATTTGTTCCATCTCCTTTCACACCAGGGATTACTTTCTATAGTACTTCTTTCATGTAATTTATCTGGAGAAGATTTCAATGTTTCAAGCAATAGAGAGTTCATAGAGGTTTTTTTGGGAGATACTGATCATACAACCAATGTGGTGAACTTACCTTACCTGGCCTTCTGTTCAACCTGCCCTAATATTTTTTTCCTTTTGGTGTTTTAAGTAATAGTCCTTCATTACTGGTGCTTATTGTTTTACCATGTAGAAGTAACTCTTCCAGTAAGAAAATACATGTTTTTTGAAGTTCACAATCTAGTTCTGATTCTGGCTGCATGAGTGTTTTAATGTGTTTTTGCAAGTTGTGATGCAGAGACAAATGGGGACATAAAGTCACAGGCTGGCAAACATGGCAGGGGGTGTCTGCTCACCTTTGTTGGATGTAAAATACGTG
The DNA here is from genome assembly GCF_003259725.1 of Athene cunicularia. Lineage (NCBI taxonomy): Eukaryota > Metazoa > Chordata > Aves > Strigiformes > Strigidae > Athene > Athene cunicularia. Next base: position 5,995,782 of record NW_020799144.1, on the reverse strand, counting down.
TGTACTTTTTGAATATTTGGTCCTTAATCTTTCCAGAGAGGTCAGTATTTCCCAGACTCTCCCCCTTTCGTTCACTTTCTCTATCTTGGCAAGTCCCTTTCTAAGTGAGACAGAATATAGTTTCAGGGAAAGGATATGGTGATGACAGCCACGCTGCAGCCAGAAAGAAGAGGAAAATGCCTCACTGCTCTCTGAAGTGCCATTCCTCCCACAAGCAAGAGTTTATGAATTGACACATTATTTCAGGATCATTCTTCTCCAAAAACTGTCAGGTATGTTAGATTACTTGAAGCAATTACATATAACAACGCTTTTTACTCCTCACATTCATGGAAGCGTTGGAAATCCTAACCACAGGTTCGTTTACAGCTCCATTCACAGGTCTGCACCCACAAGTGCAGAATAGACCTCCAATCTCTTTCCCTCACTGAATATTAACTTGCACCTCATTCCCCTACCTGCAAAGACACAGCCTGGGGAGGGAAAATGCTTTGTCATTCCATACAAATTCTGCAGCTGTTTGCATCTGGCTCTCCTCTAATAGACTTATCACCAGCAGATTTGGGGGGTTACAGTGTCTGTGGCACTTGAGTAGAAGTTGCTGGAGAACATGCTTGCACTGACATCACCCAAAGACAAGTCTTAATGTCACGACCATTATTTTTCCTACTGTGTTAACAAATCGTTTCACATAAACAATTGCGATAAAATTCACACTTCTTCTATAGAAGATAAAGGTGTTAATTGGAAGCAGATAAAAGCTATGGCTGTTTTGCCTAGAAAACGTTTTACCAATAAGGAAAGATTCTTGTACAGATCTAAAACCAGCTTTCACTGTCAGTTCAAACGCTTCAGAAGTTTGCTTTGGTTCAGACCCATAACAAAAGTTTTCATTTATTACATTTATTGGAGCCTGTTGCAATTAATTGAATCAATGACCAAAAGGACCCGTAAAGATTAAAGTTCTGACATTAAAAAAGGACTCTTGCATTGTAGCAGAAAGTCATGGGCAAATACAAACTAATTATTAGCCTGACATTTATTTTGAAACAGGGAAAATGTCACAGTGATTGAAATGTATTTACTGAAGATGAAGGAGGAAGAATGTGCATGGAGACTAGCTTTTAAAATTTTAAAGTGTTCATTCTTTATTTAATATAGGAACAAAACAAAACGTTTTGAACATTTCATCACAAAGTACAACCATGTCATGTGTCTCTCTAGCAGGGAAGACTAGAGTGTGCTCAATGGACATCCAAACCTTTCCTTTACTCATTTAACTAAAATGATTCTCTGTCCTGTTTATTGTGTTCAAACCAGGGCAGGTATATTGAACCTGTAACTCTGAGAGGAGATCAGATCACGGTCTTAAAATCTAAGTAGGCTTATTGGC
>NW_020799144.1:5961076-5994339 GCF_003259725.1 Athene cunicularia | reverse complement strand
CCCCCCCCTCAATAAGGACATTTTATATAATTAGGACATAGATTTTTGTTTTCATGAGAAACATTGTTTACGCTTTGAACTCATTCAGCTGCTCCATGCAATACAGTTTTCTGAAATTACTTAAGGCTATTATTGTAATCTCCCATCATATTTTCTAAAAGATGAACACATAGTACCTGTTAATTGACAGAACTGGCTTTCAAGAAGTCAGAACAGCTTTTGTTATGGCATATCAAATGGTGCTTAATTCTCTTTCTGTTTGTCTCAGGTTTGACCTTGGACTGAACTTCCTGATTTCTAAACTGTTTAATAATCAACTGTATTTCACTCCTTCATCTGCTCCACTTGTTATATACCAGAGACCATTAATCACATTAATCCTGCACTCTACAGACCTTCTGTGGGTGCACAATTTGTATGAATTTGTTTCATCTGGAGGTGCCTGATATGGATTAGAATGGACTCATAACTTCTGATTTGACCTCATACTATTTATCTGTATGCACTGGCCAGCCAGTAGTAAATGGCTGTTGTCAGTAAAATAGGCCATGCTCCTTTAGCCATCTATGCTTTTAGAATTAGCCCAGTGGAGAAAGACATCTCTCCCTTCAGTGAAACACTGCTCTGGTATTTACAAGGAGATCGGGTGAGCATGGTCAAGATCTGCCTCCAGTTGGAGGCTGCCCAAATTGTCCTGCCAAGAGCATAATTTCTCTGCAGCACCTCTGCTGTCACCACATACTGCTACCTGAGCAAGCTTCACCCCTTGCCACAGAGCAAACCATATGCCTTACTGTGTCAGTGAGGTTTGCTGGCAACCCTGTTTGTACGCCCTCCCAGGCTGCCTCATTCCTCTTACGAGGTAAGGGATTAGGTGCTGTTATTAGTCCTGTCAGTAAGAGGAGAAACTAGGAAGATGGTTAGGGTTCTTGATCTAGAGAAAGTATTTTAGTCTGTATGATTAAACCAGAAGGAAATAGCTTTGACCTGGGAAATATACCATTAGTTCATGATTATTTTCTCCATTCAGCTTGCTGAAAGACACGTAGCAAACATGGTAACAGTTTGCAGTACTGTGTACCTCTGTTAGTCTTCCGGTGTCCAAATTTAGACACGTAAGCACAGGTGATATTTTCTGAGGAGGTAGACGTCTTTGTTACCATTAATGTCACCTGTTACTGTATTTTCAAGGAGACAGTTACACAACAGCTTTGTATGTTTTCATATCTTTTTGGTGTTAGGAAAAAAATCTTTTCTCTCCCCAGTGACGCTGTACAAGTAACAAACAACTAACCTGACTTCATCATCTGACTTTGGTGGAAACTGGGGTTAGGAAGTACCACGTCCAAAAAGGAATTCAAGTGTTTTCATTTCTATGCATGTGCATCTGAAACTTTTGCCTCTACTTTTCTTATATTGTAATCTGAAGGGTGCCTTGTTAAATGTAGCCAAATTCATCGCAGGTAAATAAATATAATTTTTAAAACTTACAATAGATCACCTTCATATTCATCAGTTTTCCTAACTTACTTACTCTATTCCTCCTTGGTCTACTACATCTTTCTCACTATGAACAAAAAATATGGCAAAAATAAACACGGATATTCATGGAAGTGCAATAAGCTTGATGCAGTACCTTGAGGGGATGTTAGAGATAAGCAGCAGTTTGTATGGAGGGAAGATGATTAACAGAGATAGGATCAAGATGTAAAATAAAAGATGACACAGAGAAAGCTGTTTTTCTGGAACACCAAGTGAAAAGCGCACTCCCAATGGCAAATCAAGTGCTGGAGGGTCGTTGGTAATGCCTCACCTCCCTTTGGCTAGGTGGTCTGTAAGTTGACATTTCAAGACTTTGTCATAGTCCAAAGTATAACTGATCTTTCAATGAAGCAAAAAGCTTAACAAAGATTTTAGTCCCTTCCAAGAAAAGATAGTGGTGTTGGAGGGAAATGAAAATCAAGCTGGATTCTTTAGAAAGATTTCCATATTACATCAAAAAGAGGATCCTGAGTTGTGATATTTGTTCTCAAGTATAAGGAAAAGACAGCAGTCTTGGATTCCTCCTACCATCCGTGCTAGCTAGCAATTAGGATTGCATTCTGAAGAGATTGCTAATTAAACAAACATGCCTGGGAGGAAAATAACCACAACCCAACTCTCACTGCTTCCAGTACACCTAGAAGCTGAGATTAAGGGAGTTTCTGGACAGTTTTTTGTTGGCACAGCAAAGAGTGAGCCTTCAGCACAGGTACAATGCCCAGCTATGACTTCTGCCTTTCTTCCATCCACTGCTGCCAGTGGCTCAGCCTGATGGCAGACTGAAGGCCAAATGGGGGTTAGTATACAGACTATAATGCACTACAACTCTGTGCTCACTGGTTCTCTGAATTCATGTAATCAACAAACAGCAGTTTTCCATGCAAAAATCTTAGACATTCAAACCTTCACACTCACATTACCATCAGAGGCTCATCCTTATCTCAGCCATAGATTTTTACATTATCACAGCTGTCCTCATTGTAAATGGTAAGCTCTTTTGAATAGTATTATGTTGCTATCATGTTTATGATTATTTTTAGCTACTTGTTAATAATATGAATACCTTCCATGCATATACCTTGCTGCAGCTATGCCGACAAAATATTTCTTTTTCTTCCTGAGAAAAATTAAATCAGCCTAAAGTTTAATAAGTTCTTTAAAAATGAACCACATGAGTATCAACCAGGTAATAACAGCAATCTACCAATGCCAAAAGTTAATAATCTAAATGTTTGCAGGACCTTAATGTACCTAAAAATAATGTAATTTATTAAAATGAAACCAGAAACTAAACACACATGGGGGGAAAAAAATGTACAACAATTTCCAGGTCGTTAAAAACCTGCACATTTGGTTGGATTGTTTACATTTTAAGGTGTTTCAATCCTGATAGCATGATGACTTATTTGCAATAAAATTTTACTGATTCAGACAGCTGCACATGAGAAATCTTCCTCTCCCATCAGATATAAGAAAGAACATGTCAAGTGGGAAAGCAGAGGAAAAAACCCTTTGTTTTGCTTGTATTTATTTTGCCTGTACTTTCAGAACTGGGAGGAAGGACATTTTTAAAGTGCAGAATGGTCTTCTTTTCTGAAAAAAGCCATTTGTGATGTACATGTACATCCTTCTAGAAAGGAAAATAATCCCTTGGATGGAATTTGTCATAAAACAAGGTGTATGAAGTGTACAGAGTCAAACTAAATTTATGTATCAATGATACTCAACCCTCGAGTTATGGAAGTTTTACACCATAGCCAACAATGAAGGTTCAGTAAGTTAGAGTCCATCAGTCAAACTGCTTATGGCCCATATTACAGGTTTCTTAAAGTTTTGCCCCTTCTCTAGAGTTGTCTAAACAAAAAATTACCATGGAACATCTTCTTGGCTCTCTGAAGCTTCAGATTGGTTTCTGGGTGCATATGCTTTCACCCTGCACCACTGAGAAGGATGAGATTTCAGCTGCATAAAGCCACTGTCAGCACAGCTATGCTCTGTGTTCCTGCCTTGTGCAAGTATTAGTGTTGTGCTGATGCATCAGTAATTCTCTGTTTCAGATATCCATCCACAGGGGATTTTCTGCACACACGCGCGCGCACACACACATCACCCTCTGGATTCCATACAATGGGATAGTTCCATTTTTAAAACATACCACCTACTAAGACAAATAAGTCAAAAATGCTCCTTTACTTTTCACTATAGTCAAGTAAGTGCAACAATAGAAAAATAGCACTTTTTCAAATACATGTCCCTCTGAGATCTCATTCTGGCAACATCCCACCAACCTGCTGCGTTCAGTATCCTCTCTTGGCTAAGAAATGGAAGACTGAGCATTTCACATGGACAATCAAATAATCAGATAGTACTTTCACAAACTGGAGCTTAATCATAAATCAGAAGAAATCCATAAAGCAGGTATCACATGGGAGTTAATTTCAGAACAGACTTTAAGCAAGTCCTTCCATAAAAAGATTAAGTGATCACATTTCATTTCAAAGGTCTTATCTACCATTCAAAACATGAACATATTGCAGGCTCTCTGAACTAATGGCCTCTCTAGTCCACTTAGCATCTTTCTGAATAAAAATTTATTAGATTTTCTATAACTGTTCATAAAAACACCAATTCTGCACAGTAGGAAGTTAAGTAGGCATTATAATATTTTGCAGTGTAACTTTGGAAAAGTATGTATCTGAGAAGTAAGTTCTAAACGCTAAGTCAGTGAGGAAAGAAGAGCCACAGAAAGCTGACAACAAGAGATAAGGAGAAAACGTCTATCCTTGCATCACGAGTATTGCCGTGTGCTAGACTCAGTTAAGGTGACCTGAATCCTGGTTAGGTGAGTGGAAGCGCTATGAAATTTCTTTTAATGCCATCAGCAGAGCTTGCATGTACCCCCTGAAAATATTTGTGTTCAATCAGGCAAAGACCAGTTGCTAACATTAGCCCAGGAACAAGGTGCCTCCTTTGCACTTTTCAGAAGTGAAAACATATCTATGTTACCAGTAGGTGGAGCAGCTTCAAGCAGCACTTGAGGAAAGGGCGAGACCCCAAGAGAGAAAAAGAACCATTGACACAGCTACCTAGAAGACAGCAATTACAGAGACAGAAAGCAGAGGAGCTTTCTAACACAATAACCACAAGCCGTGTCAATGTCGGCGAAGAAGCAGGCAGTATTCAACACTGCTGAAGAGCACAAAGTCTGTGGACCACGTATCTTGCCACCTCCTTCCTGTGTTGACAGCTGCATGTTTTAACTGACCAAGGTGAGCACCAAAATTACAGGTGCCTGCAGTGTTGCCTGCAGAAGCGAGGTGCATTTTATTCCCAGAGCAGAGGTTGTGTGACAGCAGAATAGAGGCTGGTAGATAAAACATCTATCCCTTGGAAAATTCCTACTGCCAGAAGGAATCTCACAACTGAACAACACTGCCAGATACAAAGGGAACGTGAAAAGGAAAAAAGTTTTCAGTTTGTGCAACAGCACAGACAGACAGAAAGATTAAAATGTTTTTCTCTGTTCCTCAGCTGTCTAGATCGGGGAGTCTAATTTACATCCATTAGTCTTTACACAGTCTGACATATGTAGAACCCCACAGACTCTTGTCTATCTTCTACTTGTAAATAAATGTATAATATGGGGAGTTAAGGTCATTCTCAATTCCTCCATCCTATGGCTTCACTCCCTTCCTTCTGTACATTTTTTTGTTTTTCCTTCTTCACAGAAACATTCTGAAAAAATTCTGCCCCCCAGCCAGTCATGCTTCCCGGCTGAGGGTGGTGGGATGGGCCCTGGATATCGGGTCCTGCCCACCCCTCACTGGCACCATAATGTGAAAAAAGGCTGAACAAGTAAAACAGGTTTCATCACTGTCTATAAATAGTTTCATATTATTTTCTGCATATGGTCATGGTGAGTTTGGGGCAACAAGTGTGAACTCCAGTCTAACAGTGGCCTAATACAGGAAACACATTTTTATTCCCATCTGTTTGGAAGACAAAGGTATTTTCAGTGTCTTACCTGTCATTGCTCCACATCCTCCACATGTTATGAACAAATTCTACCAGTTGGCTTTTATTTCACTGCTGGAAATTGCTGAGTTCTTCTGGAAATTCAAAGACAGAGCCTCAGGTTATGAGGAATTTTATATATTAATGCAAACATGCACACATGACAAAACCCTCTTAGGTCTGTGGGAATTGTGAACATCCTTATTTTTAAACAATGAATAAAACCCACTGAGAATACTCGTGCTCTTACGTAGACATGTGGGTGTAACATGGATATTATAACAGTGTTATTTTCTCTCCTAACCTTTCGATCTGGTATGGAATTCAGTTTTTTCTGTTTGGGAGGGAAGGATCTTTCTGTTTAAAAGAGATGATGAACTTACTGTAATTACTCATTTCTCTTTAGAGGAAGTCTATGCAACAGGTAGAGTCTCACACATCTAAATTATTGATCATGCTCTGCTGGGATGCCCAACTCCTTGGACGAAACTGAGGGTGGGGCCCTTTGCATTCAGGAAACTGTGAAATTTGGAGACAACAATACCTCCAATGACTCATCTGCATATTTGGAAAGTCCAAGTAAGATTTATGTCCACGTTTCATGATGTTGAGAGCTGATTTTATTCTTTTTCCTGATGCTCCCTGAAGTTTTCTTTCCACTCTAACTGTGAGAAGCAATTCAGGCAGGCAGTTTTACTCATTTAGGCAGTAATTATTTGGAAATTTCACAGCATTTATGTTCATTTCATGCAATCTTACACAAACACCTACTAGTACACACTGTTCAGGGTCACTCTGACATTGTGTAAGCTCTCAAATAGAAAAACAAACCCAAATCAACAGCTCCTAGTGGGAATGGCTCCACAGTTCACTCTAACACTCTCTGCTGTGCAGAGCTGGCACAGAAATAAACCAGGTTTTCTTAGACAAGCAATTAATGCTTCATAATATCTGGGAATATGTTTTCAGCCCTCAGATGTTCATAGCCCTTCTCAGACAGGGAGACAAATCGTGTTTTCCCCAAGATGCAACACTTCTATCTATAGCTCAGCTGACTCAGAGGCTCTTACATAAATTCTAGTTTGGACAGTCTAGTCAAGCAATATATGTATTCAAAATTTGTATCGGTTATATGACATAGGTTTGGCTTTTGAGAGGAGGCTTGTGTGGTTTGTCTGTTTGCTTGCTTGTTCTACCACAGCAAAGTAGGTATTATCAAGGGTTTTGAAATCATATTTTCTCTTGACTTCAACCAGCAAATCATTGCATACTGCAGTGCAGAGTACCAGCAGCCAAACTATCTTCCACACATGCTCCATCTGAGTAGATCAGCCATGTTTTATGCTACCACACATTCCTCAAAGACATCACTGGCATAGCTCAGGGTTCATGTCATCACCAAGTCAGATTGTGCTCACACCTCCTGGGGTGTCTTGACTCTGGCCAGCAACTAAACACCCACCCCCAGGCCCTCATTCACTCTCCCCTACCCTCCCATCCAGCCCTCAGCCAGATGGGGGAGAGAATGACAATGACAAAAATGAGAAAAACTTGTGGGTTGAGATCAAGACATTTAATAAGTGAAGGAAGAGAAAAAAAAAAACCAACAAAACCAACAAGTGATGCAAAGGCAATCACTCACCACCTCCCACAAGCAGACTAAGGCCCATACAGTCCCTGGGTAACAGATACCTTGGAAAAATCTGCCTCCCTCCTCGCTCCCTCCTCTGCCCCAGCATTTATGGCTGAGCATGATATTCTATGGCATGGAACACACCTTTAGCAAATTTGGGTCAGCTGTCAGGCTGTGTCTGCTCCCAAACTGTAGCCTACTTGCTGGAGGGAACAGAGAAAGTCTTGACACTGTGTAAGTACAGTTCAACACTGTGTAGGTTCAGATCAAGAACAGCCAAAGCAGTGGTGTGTTATCGGCAAGATTTTAGTCACAAGTCCAAAACACAGCTCTATAGAGGAATTTATGAAGGAAATTAACTCCATCCCAGCCAGACCCTGTACACACCCTCCACCTCAGTGGTAAAGAAACCACTTGCATGACAGTATCAGAGCTACTGAGCTCACTCAGGCAGCTAAAGCAGTCACAATACACAGAAGCCTCCATCTCACCTAGGTCACTTAGCCTTACTGAGGTCCAGCTTTACTGCAGAAATGCCACAGAACTGAAGAAAATTAGTAGATTAAGTACCCACTCCTGTCTGGCAACAAAACTATGATTTCATGGGAAATGAGGCTGTTTCCAATATCAGTGCAAGATTGCTTGCTGCTTATTTAACTAATATGAGGAGTCAGTCTTTTTTCTTTCAGCATGTGGTTCCTTCATACTTGCTGTCTTGACATGGTGTAAGGTTGTGAGAACATCCCAAATGTCTGCATTATCTTAGTAACTCCAACATAAGTTTGCATTGCTTTAGGGAGAATTTGATCTCCTTTCACAAAACCACAAAGGAACATCTGAGCTAAGGACAACTAACCACTCTACATTTCTAGCCCACTAGATACATCTATAACCATGCCTGTGTTTTCTCACTGTATTTTTGCATTCCCTGCTCTAAACTAGTCTGCAATAACTGGTATTAGGCAGCTGCTCTCAGCAGCCCTGTACTACTAGGAGAGTTTATCTGATACCAGGTCCTCAGTGCTTTCACAAAAACATAATTAGATAAAAATACAAAGAGATCAAAAAGGGCTGCTCTGCAGGGTCAGACTGGTGAGTCCATCTCGTTCTATATTCTGTCTCCAACAGTGACAATAAGAGATGCTATGCAGAGGGAGTACACAAGCCTGGCCAATTAGCCAATGCTAAGTAGAACAAATGGATTTGTTCTAGTATTGTAGGGTATAGTCTTGCTTATTTATCTCACTGTCAAGTTGAATCACCAACCAGTCAACTGCAAACATGAACTGAGGTATGTGCATTACTTAACAGAATAGCTCATAAATTTGTCTGAGAGAAAGTCAGAGGACTGGTAAGTTAGAACTCAGGAACTATTGATGACAGTATGAAGTTCTTTTTCAGTTTCATCTTCATCCAGTCAAATAAGAAATAAACCTGAATTTTTCCATAATGTTAATCAATCCTTCTTCTTTCAATATCAGAAGAAACCAGAAAGTTTAGTAACAGTTGAATGAAAAAAATATTTATCCAACTATCTGAATTTTTAAAAAATAAATGGATTCTGTTTAAATTTTGGATGAAGATCAAAGACTTACTTTATTTTTCTCCCTTTCATTAAGAACAACTCACTGGTAAAGTGATGGCAATCCAAAAACTGGAGGCCTTGGTAATAAAAAAGTGTAGTTAAGTAAAATGAAGCTAGAAGAGAGTGACAGGTGAATATTGAGTGTTGAGAAGATGTGTTGATAATCACTCAGAGGATTATACAATAAAATAAATCGTTAAAAATTACTATAACTTAAGGAAAGAAGTACTTGTCTGTTCAAGCAGCGTAGCCTTCACAGAAAAATGGTTAGAAATTGTATTGCTTTCATTACACGTTTACCAAAAAGACACTGATGGATGATAGACAATAAGTTTTAAAATAGACCTCATTATAAATTTACTTGAGTTAATATGAATTTTATAAAACTGTCTACTTGCGTATTTATTGACAAAAATCCCTTTTCCTTTGCCAGAAGCAGTTTATTCCTCTACAGAAGAATGTGTATGTCATGACATACATACACACATCTTAGAATCATTCCTGTTGTTGAAACCTGCTCACCTTTCATTCTTGGTCTACAGAGTCACCTGTCCCCATATCTGAGGATCGCTACTGTAAGTCAGGGAACTCACCGTGGAAGCAACCAGCAATACAAATCAATATGTGAGGTGCAGTTTGTGTCTGACATGAAGACTAAGAAGAGAAGCACCAGAAGAGTAAAAGTTAGGGTACCATCAATGTAGCCCTAAAAAAAAGATGTAACCCTTAGATGTGATGCTCACACTCCACCATCTGGAGTGACCTGAACCTGGCTTAATCTTTGTCTGTAATTACCAGAACAAGAATATCTTTAAAAGACAGAGTGGCTATGCACATAAAACACTAGACTGGAGAGTCAAAAAAATACTATACAGGACCCTTTCCCTAGACTGACCTTAGAGAGAGAAAGAGTAATCCAGCCTTCAGAGCGTCAGGGGTAACTGTGCTCCTCCTGGGCTTCCATCACAGTCCTTACGATGCTCTATGGGAATCATGACAGTCAAACATCTGTCATTGTAAACCCAGATTTTTCTACCTTGACTAACATTCAAAGAGTCTCTTAATTTAGATATATCTTATCTTTATTTTGTACTGTACATAAGAAACCTTTTTTAACATTTAATCACACTTTACTATTAGCCTAAGTACTTCAGAGAGTTTATACAGCTAAATTCTTTTCATTAACTTAGTTTGTTTATTCTAATTACTATCTGAATCATAGCATTCAAAGTCATTCATTATTAAAATTGCCTTAAGGTGATCAACAGAACAACTTCACTTCAAATTTTGCCACTCTTTCCCTCTTCTCAAAATAGTATATGGATTTCAGAGGGCGAAGCTCCTGGGAATGAGTATATAGAAATACTGAATTGTGGACACAAATAAAGACTATGCAAAGATCTAAAAGGATTTGTTTAATAATTATGCACTTCAGAAAGAAAGGAAATCTAGCAGTTTAGGAGGATCTTTCTGGCATCACACATTGCAGTGAAGATACAGTTATTAAAATAACTAGCCACAATTTTCTTGCCGGCTTCACAGCAATAGATGCTTTAAGAGTTTAGATGGAAGGTAAAGGGAAGAGACTCGAGTCAGCAGGAGCAGACAGATTGTTGAAACTAGGATCTTCTGCTAGTAATTATATCATTAGACTATTTTCTAACAATACTGTCTGTGCCTTGCTCCCATCCACTTTTGAAGACAATCTTAAATCTGCACATCTTTCTCCTGTCTACCTATTCTTTTCTTCTCTCTTCTTTTACTGACCTATTTCTATGTGGTATTTTTACCAATTCATTTCCTTGCAACATATTCCCTGCGTCTTATTCACTTTAGTTAATCCAGTTGCACCTAAAATAGTACAAACACCACAGAACAACCCATGTCTTGACTCTCTCATCAGTTTTCTTCCGGCTGGAAGAGTCCAGGCTTTCCTCCATGAATGTGGGTGTTTTTTTCAGTCCAGATAAAATCAATTAATCTAGAAATTTGTTTTCTTTAAAAAGCCCTTTCTAACAATTAAAAAACATATTTTCAGCCTCTTCTGAGCAGTTTTACAGTTGAAATAAGCAGAGAAGTAAAGTAGGCAGCCTCTTCCTGCTCTTGTTCTCAGCTATAACAAGGACAGAAATTTCCTCTCTGCACTTAACAGCTAATCCACAAAACCAATTTTTCACACTCAGTTAGAGATGACAGGACTGTATAGCAAACTGATTTTCTGCGTGTTTGATGTAGATTCAAGTTAGATTCCCTCAGGTAGTGTTAAAAGTATTCATCTCCACTGTCTTCCATGACATTGTCTTCACACAGGATATCTAAGTACCTTCTTCCATCTTAAAATGGTTTTAGAAATCCCAGGTTGCCTCTCTCACCTCCCAGAAACTCTTTGTGATACAGCCTATTATGCTGTTTACCGGAAGGGCCTGAACATGCAGTCTGCACTGGAGTGTTGATTTGGTACTTTGGCATATAGAATACTATGTCAGTGAATTCACAATTGAACTGTGTAATGAGCTTTAAAGGGTAGCTCAGGGGCAGGTGAGCTATAAAAGGGACTGAACAGGTGGTTTCTACCAGCAAACCATTTGAGAACTCAGCACTGCCTATAGCTCATGCTCTTGGACAAGGAACGACTCCAAATGCTGAACAAGTAAGTACTTTGTACAGACAGCTGCAGTTGTACTTTAATTGGTGATTCCTAAAGATCTCTGGATGGGGGATTTTCAAGACTCATTTCTGAGCAGGAAACAATTGTGACATTTTAGAGACTTTGTTTTCATAAGGCACTTTCAGCAAATCTGAAAGCAAACCTTTGAGGTATCACAAGCTGTTTATGCAAAATTTTTAAAGATCTCTGAAAAACATTAGCCTTAAAATTAAGTGCAAAGAAAGATCACCCTCTCTTTATTCACTTCCCAGACTGATGGTGATGGGGGTCCCAGGAGCTCATCAGCTCTCATTATTTTGCTGCCAGAGACACTCTATTATTGTAGACACATCAACCATGACACTAGGAATAAAGTAGCTCCACATATAGTAGATGCTACAGAAGAGCTAGGAAGGCTGGGAAATATACACATCAATCTTTAAGGCAAAGGAAAGGTAAAATGTAATAAACATTTGTTGTTTTGCAAGAGACATAGAGATGACAAACCATTGCCAACTCCAGTCAAATTTCTGCAGGGAAAGGATATAAGGCTAATATTGAACATACTTCTATGGTGTAAAAGAAAAAGATACGTTGCTCAAATCTGATAATCAGAGCAGCAGGAATCATTTAAATAGTTACCTTGTTTGTTGTACTACATAATTTCTCCTACAACCATTAACCTAATGTGACAGAGAAAGTAATATTTTTCTAAAATCAGACACTAAAGGAATCTAGGTGAGATCTCATAAGACTGGAGTAGAGGGGGAGAATAACTTCCCTTTACCTGTTGGTCATACTTCTCTCGATGCAGCCCAGCATACAACAGGTTTTCTGGGTTGCGAGTGTACATTCCTGGTTCACGTTGAGCTTCTTATCAAGCAACACCTCCAAGTCCTCCTCTGTAGGGCTGGTCTTAATCCACTCATTGCCCAGTCTGTATTTGTGCTTGGAATTGGCCTGACCCATGGGCAGGACCTTGCACCTGTCCTTGGTGAACTCCATGAGGTTTGCATGGTCCCACCTCTCCAGCCTGTCCAAGTCCCTCTGGATGGCACATCCCTTCCCTCCAGTTTGTCGACCACACCACACAGCTTGGTGTCATCAGCAAACTTGCTGAGGGTGCACTCAGTCCCACTGTCCATGTCTGTAACAAAGATGTTAAACAGTGCTGGTCACAGTACTGACCCCTGAGGAACGTTACTTGTCACTTCTCCCCACTTGGACATTGAGCTATTGACAACAACTCTTTGTGAATATCCAGCCAATACCCACCAAGAGGTCCATCCATCAAATCCATGTCTCTCCAATTTAGAGACAAAGATGTCATGCGGGACAGTATCAAAAGCTTTGCACAAGTCCTGGTAGGTGACTTCAGTTGCTCTTCCCTTATCCCTCAGTGTTGTAACACCATCACAGAAGGCCACCAGATTTGTCAGGCATGATTTGCACTTTGTGAAGCCTTGTTGAGTGTCACCAATCACCTCCTTATTTTCCATGTGCCCAAGCATAGTTTCCAGGAGGATCCATTCCATGATCTTGCTGGGCACAGAGATAAGCCTGACTGACCTGTAGTTCCATGGGTATTTCTCTTTTCCCTTTTTAAAAATGGGAAGTGTTATGTCTCCCCCTTTTCAGTCACCAGGAATTTCACCAGACTGACATGACTTCTCAAATATGACAAAGAGTGTCTTAGCCACTTTACCTGCTAGTTTCCTCAGGACACGTGGATGCATCTTCATCAGGACCCACAGACTTGTGCACCTTCAGGTTCCTTAGATCGTCTTGAACCTGATCTTCCTCTACACTGCATGGTCCTTCATTTTCTCAGTCCCCACCTTCCATTTCTGCAGCTTGGGCTGTGTGGCTGGGGCATTTGTCAGTAAAGACTGAGGCAAAAACTTGTTGAGTTTTGTAACCAACTGTTGATTCACCAGATTCAACTGGCTAATAATACAATGTGAAAATTTTTCTAACTGCTCCAGAACACTTCAGACCATATTCATAGCAATTGTCATTCTGGAAGGTCTAAGTAGAAACATCTGGCAAATAGCATGTTCTTCAGAAAAGAGTAATTGACAACTCTTGTCCTCTATGGAATGGTTTAGAGTTTAAATATTCATTCTTTTCTGCAGCAGCTACCAATCAAAAGGACTCAACTTTCCAGCACTTATTGAGACTGTTCTTCCACACCATTGGTCCCAGGCTGTGTTCTTATTTGATCCATCAATATGAACTTCATGACACTACTGTAGACAAAGTTTTCAGAAATGTGTTTTGGCAAAACATAAAGAAAATAAAGCCTGATGCACTTTGCTCAAGAAAGTAAAATTTATATTTAGGATAACCTTAGGGAAACAGGAGACCTCAGTGAAGACTATAGCTCTGATGATGACCTGAGATGACATGGCGTTCTTTCTTTTCTAGGCCATATTGATGGAAAAGGCCAAGACACCTCTGAAATCTGCTGAAGAACCATCCAGCAAGAGAGTGTACATACTCAAATTCCTCACATCTACTTGCAGACTACAACAAGCCGAGACTGGAAAAGACTTTGACTTCATTTAGCCTTTTGTTAGCCAAAACTGAAATCTCCCACTCTGACTACCACTTTCAGTATTGCTAAATTTAGCTAGTAGGGATTCTTAATTACTGTCTTGGTAGTTTAGTGAAATGGATTGAGAAAAATAGAGATATTTGTATAAATAAATATATCCCAAGGCAGTTAGGAGTCTGTTGAAAGACTTTAAAGTAGAAAATTGACCTGATTTTCCTAATTTAAAGGTGTGATCCCAAGTGCAAAAGCATAAATAAAATGCCAAATATGGAAAGTTTCTAAGCATACCAGAAAGAAAACTAAATATTCCCATGCCTCATCAGTTGATATGCCTGGCAATTGTTTGCTCTAACAACTTTTTTTTTAGTAGATCCTGGAATGTGAAATATAACTATTCAAATATTTTCTTTAGCTGAGAGTTGGAGAGATTGACCTAACAAAGAAAGCGTGGGAAAAATTAAGAACTGTCTTTACTTAAAGGAAGGTGTATTTTTCTTAATTGTTTCCTGTGATAACTTTTGCAAGAGATCAGAGTATATACAGGTACAAAAAATAAATAAATTAGCTTAAGAAATCCTTTTTTTTTTCTGGAGATATGACAGTTGTGGTTTAGATGAGATTTATCTAAGATACTGATGGGCTAAATGAAATTCTGACCTCATCAGTTCTAGCTAAACAGCACTATGTGTTTCACACACAAGGAAATTGTATGTTTATATTGTGGCTCTGGATCATCTCCTCTTGCTCCAGATGAAAACTAACCTCAGATCTGGTCCTGTTCAGGGCAGAGGGTGAATACCTCCTTTCAGCTTTTCCACTCATTGTATATGCCTCCATGATGAAATTGAGTGTAATTTTCTAAGCGGCATCCATGTGGAAACAAGGCCACTTGGCTATAAAGTTTAATTGTGCAGTAATGCAGTCCCAGGAACATTCATGTAAATCAGTCACTAGAGTGAACCAATCAAGCTTGTGAATCAAATAGAAACATAAATACAGAGTTAATTAATCATTTCACTTCTTGCAAAAGTACAAGGCACTTCTGGGAGCTACATACCTCCTGCACTGCCAAGTCTACCTAGCATGTTCCAATATTCCAGTGGAGCAAATTGAAACATTGTTTAACAAAGAAATAAAAAACACAAGAAAAAAAAAATCTGACATCTGAGTGGTCACAATTAAGAGGTTATAATATTTACAACAGATTACACTATTTGAATGAAATATATTGTCATGTTCATTGAAGACTCTATTCACATTCATGCCAGAAAAAACAGATTTCACTGTCCAAAATGATATTTATTTTTAAAAGTTGAAAAAGTTTGATCCTGCATTTGGTTTTATGATATGAAAGGCATTTCAGAATCAAGAAATCAGTACCCAGATTGCAATGAGTAAAACGGAAATTTGAGATTTTCAGCTATGCTGCCACATCCCTAGAAAAGAAAAAACAAATTACTTTCTCATCACATAAAAATAAAATTAAAAAATTAACTGCCTTAATAAACATAAACCCTAACCCTCACTCCTTGATCTTCAGTTTGTCAGTGATTTTTTAAGACAAGAACTGAGTGAGGTTGACCAGTAAGAAAAGATCGTTGTACCATTGTTGGTACAACCCAAAACATTACCTGGACACAAAACCACAGTGAGGGCATTTGTCCATAACACACAAATCACCAGGCTTGAAAGTGTAACTCTTACTTAAAACATATTCGCCATACATGGTGTGCTTTTATTCCATCAGAGCAGAAAGGGTTTTCAATACAGTTGCATTATCAAACACAAGCCTGTTAGAACAAAAGAGCTGGCAGAAAGCTGTTTTCTTTTACATTACCACAATGGGCTAAACCAAAACTGTTCCAGCTTTATGAATGTAACATACTCTTACAAACATGCATATTGAAGACTTACAGAGATAAACTATTCCTGAATTCATGGCAGTTGTAAAGAATCAGAAAATTGAAAAACTCTTGGAAAACAGTCCTTGATATGCAGCTGCTTCATCAGCTTTGACTAAAGACACTTGTGTCAGTTCCAATCCTAGCCTATATTTTAAAACAGAATGAGAAAAAAAAAAGGTGGACAGTACTTGAAGGGTGGGGGCAAGTCTATCTTTCATTCCCACTGCTGTTGTTTGCATAGCAGTTATTAATGTCTTCATTTTCTTCACAATTTATTGCTGACAACTAAGGTGCAGTAGGTTCCCTTTTAGTTATGACCATTGTCCATATCTCCTTTGCCTCTGAATTAAAGCATGCACACCTGGTACAAATCTTTCCAACCACTCCCAACCAAGGGCTGATACCATTGCAAGGTACTGCTTTACTGTCTAAATCTGTCATAAAGATCTTTTTTCCCTAACAGCAAAAATATTTAATGAAAACTAGGCACAGCAGAGCTCATGGTGAAGTGCAGATACTTCACTGATATACCACTAGAGGTAAGAATGACCTGCTCAGGCTTTGCTTTTGTCAGACTGCATGGAAAATTCATTTGGTTGTAAAAGCACTGTTCTACAAACAACCACAGAAATCCCATAAATTCTCCAGGAACCATCAGAAGAATCTTGATCTTAAAAAATAAACAGTCAAAACCCAATGAAGGCTGAGAAGCTTGGCTGCTTTGGGGTCTTTATCATTTAAATTGTGTACTCACTTCTCAGCTACCATGGCGACAAATGCATTATAAATGCATAAAATGACAGATTTCATCTTGACAGATTAGCTTGATAAGATAAACACATAGAGTGATTTAATAGTGTGCAACAAAGCAGATACTTTTCCATTGAAACCAGAGTTTAGAAAAGGTATAGTGAGTATTTTATAAGCCAAGGAAAATAACTTGCTTTTCAGAGACAAAGCAAATATCTGAAGATATCCAAAGATACCTTCTGGCAGTTTTGCCTGGTTTCTAATCCAGGAGGAAGAGGCAATAAACAGAGAGATACTTAAGATGCAACATAAACATTCAACCTGGTATAAACAAGCATGAAACAATTTTTACTCTGTTTTGGTTTCAAAGATAAAATGAAGAAGACTACTAAGTACAGGAATACTTTCTGCTTTCTACAAATGTTGATAAGTTACTCTTCTTGTTTAATCAAATGATTCAAGTTAATCTAACTCCTTGTCAGCTTTGTTTTGCAGAAAGTGAGAGGCAAAACTTGATGTCTGAGTAAATATGTATGTTTTCCTTACAGATAAACCTTAACTTTTGCCTGATAGAGCACAGCTGAACTCACTCTCTTCTCTTTAAATATCTGCTTATAACAGTTCTATTCTATTGCAGAGTTGGAGCAAGGGAGGTTTTAAATCTGGACAAAAACAAACTAAAAACAAAGGCTTTGTTTCTTTTGACATAGCATATTTTGCATCTCCCTTTCTTGTGGCTATACTGTTGCAGTACAGCAACCTCTCTGAGGCATTACATGATGTGGCAAAGCAGCCATCTGGTCTGAAGAAAAGAGAAATCACAGACAGGTTGTTGTTTTAAGAGAGATTAATTTCTACAGAGGTGTTAGTAGGTACCACTCTGTCAGGGACTCTGTCTTTGCTCAAGGGTTAGGCAGCTGGACTTCAGGGTCCATATTTAAGAGGAGTGCCCAGCAAGTTCTGCCTCCAGGGAACAATTTTAATGCTGAGTCCATGACATGTGGTGAAAACAAGAAGACAAAGGGAGTTTCTAAAAAAATTAATTTCAGAATTGCTGTTCTAGATAATATTATTTTTGTTAATACTTTTGTTAATATTATTTTGTAAATACTACTTTGGAAGACATTGAGATGGGTCGAATGTTTTGACTGATCACATAAGATGTATGGGAAGCTATGTGTTTCTACAAGAATCTTTGAAATGCAGTTTTTGTTTCATTTTAAAGTGACAAAAATGAACAGGGTTATTTTTACAAAGCAAAAAAAAAACCCTAGCACTCTTCATACTGACAGACATGAGAGTCTGTAAGGCAGTGAAGGCCTTGTAGAGTAATCAGGATCAGAACGGTGATATCAAAGATGAGAACAGTTTATGATGGCCCCATGGCTCTCTATTTCCAGCACTTAAAGCCAGGACATGAGGAATTATCTTTGTTAAGGTTCTAAAGGCCTATCTTGACACCTTTGTTTGTGCTGACTAGTAACTTATTCCAAATGTTGAACAAGACAGTTAACAACAGGTTCTGGTGAATTTTGAGAACAAAACTAGAGGGCCTTAGGTTTAAAGCTTAAAGCTGAAACTCAATCCTGTCATCTAGTCTGCTAGAATGGACTCACACTCATGGGGACTCTCACTTGCTCTTTGTGGACACTTGCATTCACTGACAGACCACAGTGTGGCATTTACGTGCAATACAGCTTCTATCTGCATCTGCGATTAATTTTCACAATAGTACTGTTCTCCTTTAGTGGAATTTATGAAGATCAAGTTATTCCAGATTATCTCCGGTTTTCATGCTGTTTCTCTACTTCTTGGCTCCAGCAACTTCTTATCAACCAAGAAGACTCTACATGGCAATGTTTCTGGAAACAAAGTGCCATTTTTATTTACAGCACTTTTCCGCTATGAAGAGTACTTAAAGACAAGGTGCTAAGAATACAGATAACTAAGGCGAAAAAAGAGGTTTCGAATTTTCCACCCATGGAGGATCTTTTGATCTCCCTCCCACTTAGTTTCTGCTGATACTCCTTGGAAGGCGGGAATGAGAACGAATGAGCTGTCCAGTACTATCCCCATCCAGCCACTGGAGTCTTGCTTTAAAAAAAGCTATCACCAT
The DNA here is from genome assembly GCF_003259725.1 of Athene cunicularia. Lineage (NCBI taxonomy): Eukaryota > Metazoa > Chordata > Aves > Strigiformes > Strigidae > Athene > Athene cunicularia. The sequence continues at coordinate 5,975,591 of NW_020799144.1, read as the reverse complement.
GAAGGGATGCTGGCATGCGTGTTGCAAATTCTTTTGGCATTCTAACTGGCAAATTAAGGGTACCTTAAGAGAGAGAGAGGAGAGAGAAGAGAGACAACAAATGTATCAGGGATGATAATTTGCAGATATGAGCACAGTTGCCAGGACTTAATTTCTTAAAGATATAAGTAAACAACTTTAAAGGCATCTGCTTTTTTTTTTTTTTTTTTTCTTCTCCCCTGTCTGCTTAACTAATACTCCACAAGTATCTGAATATTTAATTCCACTGAGAGCAAGGAACTGTTTAATATGTACAAGAAATTATGACTAGAATACATTTTGAGAAAGGAAATTGAAAGCTGATTATCACAATGATAGTAATATCTATTGGTGTATGAAATAGCACGCATGGGAAGTAATAAATTAAAAAAAAAGCTGTAATGAAAATGCAAACAGTGTACCACACTGCGATTGTTAGGAGCTTCAGTGCAGGTTATACACTGCTTCTCTGCAATTTTTGAGCTGGTTTGGACAACATAATTTCTTTTTCCTCCAGTACTGGGTACTGTTCATGCATTCTCTTTTCAGGTCCAGTAGGCTTGAAGTTTTTTCCTGACAAAGTATTTCAGAAAAAAGGATGGTGTTTCATTGAATTAACTCACATATAAGTAAGGATAGCATAGGATCACTAAACCAGATTAACTCTTTCAAAAAATGTTCCCCTTTATCACCAACCTCTTTTCAGCCCAGCCAGTACCACTACATGCTTTTGTGTTCTGGTGTGAGCTGATGATGCTGGCCACACTTCTGTGCCAATATTTCCATTCAAGTGGGCATGAAGACAGTGCAAGTAGGCAAAGAAGTGTGAAGTCAGTCTTGCTCTGTGTGTCTGTGGCATGAAGCAATCTGCCACATTGCTGCACATGGCTGAACCTATGAATGAAGCCATGAATGCAAATGAACATGAGAACATCTCATGTGGTGTGGTAGGATCTGCGTAGATAATAAGGAGAATCTTGTACAGTTCTGTACCTCAATCCTCATGCCATCTTCCTGGTGTCTTGCTCTAGCTCTGGTCCAATGAACAGGCCTAGTAAGAATAAAAATAAAGCACAGCTACCCTGGGACCCAAGTGCTTTATTCAAGACAGATGTTCTACTTGAAGACACAATCTAATACCACAGGCGCACTTCAGAAAGACTGAGAAGCAATATTGAGATAGTCACCAATGAAACACCAGCTATGTTCACATTAGAGATGAAAAAGTCAATACATGCCATTACCAAATCTGTAATTTTGATCCCCACCAACGTCTTCAGGATCTCCACATTGCTACATAGTTCTTCAAAATATCACTCAGTGCTGCTTTATATATCCCAAGTGACTTGTGTTTCTATTTTGAAAAGTAGTTAGAAATGTGCTTGTGTTCACAAACTGCATCACTGGCTCAGAGAAATCCATTCTCAGCCCCAAAGCCAATTGTTTAAACCTAACAAAGAATGTAGGAATAGATTGAAACCCCTGTAGAAAATCCAGCATTAAGAGCTGGCCAACTTGTTTGCCCCATTATGAGTGCCAAATTGTGTATCTCTCTGTTAGAGCCATGGAGGTAGCATTCAAGGAGTTGGGCAATATAGCCATCATTAAAAAGGAAATCTGGGAATTTTTTCATGTAAAGTAATGTCCCCCACTTTAGAACTCTTTCTTCTTCTCTTCCAAAATAACTGAATAAACTTTCTTCAGTCTCTATAAAAGCCCTCTTTGTATCCCTCAAAGCATGCAGAAATAGGGGTCTCATTTCTGCAACAATATAAGAACTGTTTTCACCATCATCATCCTCCCTTTGCAGAAATTTGAGATATGCCAGTACAGCATCTGTGAGCTCTCACTGAAACGTGAACATCCTTATGAATTAATCCCTTCTCAGTCTTATTTAGAAATTAGGTCCCCTCTGTGCCAGTCTACACCCATGCCAATAATACTGCCATGCCATCGTATCTCTCAGTCTTTATCCGGAAGCATCAAAAAATAGAAGGAGAGACAGTCTCATACTCTATCAGTCTGAGGCAGAATTAAAGCCAGATATGCATCAACAGTCATCGCCAGTCAAACAGACCAGAGTCTTTGTGACTAGCCTGTTCTCAGAAAAAAAAAAAAAAAAAAAAAAATGATATCAAAATGAATTCATTTTATTCTAGCTATGAATGGTCCATAGCATGAGAGGAAGTGCGTGTGTGTGAGGGGATGGAGGGGAGTAGAGAAGTGTGTAGCACATTCCACAATGATTTTATGGTTCAAATAAATGAGTAATTGACCATTCACTTCAATTTTATGAGAACAGCATCTCGTTTTGAATGAATCTGACCTGCTATAATCATGATAACGCATGTTCAACTGACCTGCATTTCATTTTTAATAGTAACTTACAAAGAAGTTAACAAGCCAGTCCTGTTAAATCAATGATAAGAAGGGAAATAAATGTTTGAGGATGGCTTCATTCATTAGCAGGATGAATGTACATTGTTTTTTTCTTCTATTTTTTCCTGAGTTATGCCCAAGTTTGCTACCTTGTTTTACAGCCAGGCTGCTGGGACTATAAAGGGAAACACTGGGCATGAAGAGTCCTGCACGACTACTGTTCACAGACCCAAACCTTGCAGCCAGATCTAGATCTCAGTCTGAGGCTTGATTCCTAGTCTCTTTTTTTTGTGCTCTTTTTTTTTTGTTGTTTGTTTGTTTGTTTGTGTTTTTTTCATTCTGGAGAAAGAAGCTGACCTTGAAGGTTTGAAATCTCATCAGATTTCTTTTGGAGTCATAGACTTCAGACATACTCCTAGATGCCTTTAATGAATTTGAATGGAAATGATGGCTAACTCTAACTCTTCTGGAACTTTCTTATGGACTGAGAATACATTGCAGACATTTACAGCTACCCTTCACAATACCTGCACAAAACCCCCAAAACCATAGAAGTACCACCCTTCCTTATCTATAGACTTCCCTGCTCCATCATCGTTTAATGACAAACATTTCTCAATATTCCACCATCAGCTTAAACTTCATGTGGCTGAACTGAACTCTAAATATTTTTTCATTCTATTGCTGTTGGCCTTGGCACAGTCTCTTTGCTGCTGAAGCTCATAGCATGGAGGAGGTGCTTTTGCAACACAGTGTCCCACAGGTCATGTAAACACAACAGACAACATAGTGCTCTATCTGCTGACACCACATGGAGGTTGAAGTACCAGTAGCAATTTCTCTGAACACAATGTAAGACTAACTAGTCTTTGAGGGCACTTTCAGTGTCTTTACAACACATTTAGAAAGCAAATCATTATTTTGAAGTAGTAAATGGACCAACCAACTTGCCTAGGAAGCTAACAGCACTGTCAAGTACTACCTATAGCTGATGAAGAGAAGAAATACTTCATGTTGCCTCTGAATCTGTCCCCAAAACTCTCTTCCATTACAACATTTTAGAAAAACCTTACCCTATTGCTGCCTCTCCCTGACAGAGTGATCCACTCCCATCTCACTGAGAAATGGCAGTCTCCCTGAGGCAGACCAAGGCTTTTTGCCATGAGGGGGGACCCAGGTGGAAATGGGAACACCAGCCAGAAAGGCATTTTTATCGCATTGTTCCCCCTCTCTTTCTTTCTCTCACTCCTGTCTGTTTCTGTATTCATCCTATGATTAATTGACTATAATGGTGGTAAATGATTTGAATGAAGGGTTTCTTTAATTAAATTGTGAAAGGATTATGTACTTATGTTTTCAGTCTCTTTGTGGAGAAAAAGAACTGAGCTTTTAACATTAAAATGAGTTGTATTTAAAGTATACTAAACCCCAAGATATTATTCCACTTCTTATCTGGCAAAATAACATGTAATTAATTCTACTAAGACCCAGAAAGGCATGCAGTCAACTTCTGTCCAGCATCTTGAAATGAAATGAACACAGGTATAGGGATTTCAGAGAAGAAATAGAAGCAAAGTTAGGTAGTGGCTGCATCATCCTGACTGGTTGCACACACAAGATACTCCTGAAGCTCTCACAGTCCACTGAAATAAATGCATCATATTTGTGCTCAGGAAAGCTTTGCTACAGTTATCAACCTCTTGTACATTAATATGGTGAGAACCACCAGCTGGTCTCTCTTTCACCTCACTTCTGCACAGCTGAACCAACCTGGGTTTCTCAGCCTGTCCTCATACCTCCCATGCCCCAGCCCCCAAACCACTTGGGGTCTTTTATGATGTTTCAGATTGGATAGCCACAAATGTGAGGCACCAGTGGCTGCTAGCTACTTTTAAAATATCAGGTTGGCCAGTCAATCTCTGACCAAGCAGACTTGGCTGATCCACTATTGTGCTGCCCTTTTACACCCTAGCACCAACCTCCACATCCACATTGTTTCCCAAGCAAATGTGCGTCCACAATGTCACAAACCTATCCAATGTAAAATCTGTTTAGAGTGCAAAGAGAGTCATATATATTCCAAAATCCATTTATATTTTCTGAAAATATGTATGACTTAAAACATCTGTTTCTTGTACTTCTAAAATGCTGTTTAAAGAAAACGTATTTTAGTGAAGTATGTAAAAAGGGAAAAGCTCTTTGATTTAGGAAATCAATACTATGAAGGAGCAGGTGGCAGTTTCAGTACTAAAAAATCAAATTATACCCTTCTCCAGAACTGAACTGTGGTTATCTGAATGAGCCATGAAGAACTGAGCCTGGATTATCTCTGCAGGATAGTCAGTGGAAAGCAATTAATCTCACCAACCTTCACACAGTAAATATTTACATTTAATGAATGCTTAGATGCTATTTGTGGTCAGTAGAGTGGAGTGTTTTTCTGGAAGCTCAGTTCAGCTGACCTGTATTATACAGTCCTGTTATGAAGGAGGGAACTGATCCTGAGAAGGGCATGTTTTTGTAAGTTACAGAGGCAGCTGGGGCACTGGATGTTCCCCAGGTTTCTGCTAGTGGTGTTCCCACATCTTGTACAAGTAGCAGCCATCAGCAAAGAACCCAAGATTTTTCCAGGTACCTGAGTAGATGTCCCAGCAGCACAGTGAATACACATCAAAGAGAGAAAAGATACAGCTGGGGTGCGAAAAGGTCACAAAATCATGTTTGCATCACAGACTATTTGGAGCATAATAAGGGGAACTGCTTCAGATGTAGATAATGTTACTTCATTCCTCTGTACCCTTTCCACCTGACAAGTGATTAGGCACTAATAATTGGAATAAGAAAGCTTATTAAAAGATGATGCAAGCTAAACATAGATTGAAGCACAAAACCCCTGACAAAAAACAGTAGCATGGACACAAGTTGCGACACTGGCTAACACTCTCTGCAGAAAGCAGATGAGAAAACAGGGTGAGTGCTTTCCACTTAAAACCAGCTGTTTCCAAAGATCTTGGAAGATCTGTTTTGCAGAAAATGAAAAATCACCATCACCCCAAAGAGAAAGGCTGACATTTTCAGTACAGAACAGTTTGTTTCCATTCCCAGAATCACAGAGGCAGTACTGTCCATGGCAAGATCTCCTATGGCTGGAGTCCCTACTCCTTAGTATGGCAGGAAGAACAAGCATCAGTGGGTTCTTTTGTTTGTTTTGCCTCTTCTCTGTCCCTTCCTCCCTGCCTCAGTCACCTCATCCCACTTATTACTTTCATTGTCTTTTGATAATTGTTGTCTTATTGGTTACATCTAACCCTCATGAAATAGCAAATGTCTTTTCCTTAGAAGAAACAAAGTCACTAAATAATTTGGTAATATGAAAACCATGCTTCAGTTAAAAAGTCGTAAAACATCCAGACCCTCAGCCCTACAGATCTTACAGCATTTTTTGCTCTCCTAATGGGTTTATCATGGGTCCTGCAGGTTCAAATTAGAGATGTGTTACACAACGGAGAAAATAAACCACCCAATTCTTTGACTGAATCTTTATCATCCCTGAATTATAAAAATAGAAGTCCAGCTTTCTCATTTGCACTTGCATCAGACTCCAGCATTCGCTTAGGACCAGAAGTCAATGCCTACAACACTGTTTCAGTAATGGTTGTCAATGGTGAACACAGACTCAATGCCTCCATGGCCATGGCCTCCTACCGTTTGTCATTTTTGTGTGGGAGCTGGATTGTTTGATTAGACTTGTTAATTTCACCCTGGCCTGTGCAAAGATGCTTTCCCCACCATGAGTCTGCAAAGGCATCAATGGGAAAAGTTCAAAGAAAGAAGTAATATTTGACTGGAGAGACTCACAAAATGGATTTAGTCAATTGTTTATTCTGTGATTTCCTTGCTCCTTCTGCAAGCCACCTCTCCTCCTTCCACTTGACTGTCTCTGGGCACACCACAGCAGACATAGCAGCTTTGGCCCATGTCTGTGCAACGGAGCTGGACGAGGATGGGCTTTCTGCAATGAGTCATTCTTGGTAAAGCTTTGAATCATTTTAGTCTTCAGCTGCAAACAGACAATTTGATTTTAAGTGTTACATCTACACTCCCTCAAACTCACCATGAGTCCAGCTTGGCAGGAGGCACCTTGTATGATGCTTCCTCCACAAAAAAATGTGTTGCCTTGCCTGCTGCCAAGCCTACTGCAGTACTACAAAGCACAAGTAATGGAAAACCAGTTTTGTATATTTCTCTGGGATGGAGGGCAGAGACTCAAGATCTGCAGTCTTATAAATCTTCTTATGCTCAAAGCTTTTCACACTGACTTTAAGCATCATAACCAAACAGAATTTTATGCAAATTCATACATCTTTGAAAAAGTAAAGGCAGCAATCAAAAAAACGTGTTGATTGAAAGGATGGTAGGATTACAAGCTACAAGACATTTTCAGGAGAGTTTAGCAACACTAAATGTCAGAGCTCAAAGCTGGACAATACCTTAGAGAGAAGGGGTTCTGCTTCTTCATAAGAATGCTCACTCTTACCCTCAAATCCTCAAAATTATGACTGTCACCTCATCATGTCAAGGCCCTACTACTTCTGACATTTGGAAAGAGGTGTCGAAATATTTTGTTTTAAAGCTTGATTAACATTCTTTCACAGATCACATGTTTCATTAAATTACATAATGTTCCAATTAATTGATCTGTTTGCAGACATTCTTAATTTAGTAAATGCTGAGGAGAATGCTAAAATTACCATTATATTTCTGACAGAAGCAACACTAAAGTCTGGTAATTGATAGCTTTTCTTTTTCTCTGATGGTCTGAAAAGCTTTTAAAGCTAAATTCTGTAATCGTGTTCATCTTTGGAAATTAGTTTTGTGAAACCACACATTTAGTTCTTGCTGAGAAATCTCATTTTAGTCATTTTTAACATAATTTATAATGCACAAACTAAATTAGCTTTTGTAGCTAAGCCAGCACATTTTTCTTTAATTTTTATCTCTTCCTAATATATTTTTGACCTTGAAAACAGCAGTGTCTGTAGGATACTGCAGCCTAGAAACAAAGGAATCATTTCCATTCCATCACTATGGTTACACTTTCTTCTGTCTCCAGCACTGAACCAGCTGGAAGTGATGAATCCAGAGTCCTCAGGAGGGCAAGAAAACTTCATTTAATATCATTTAGTTCTGATTACACAAACACACACACATAGCAGAGCCCTGAATGTAGCAAATCACTGCATTGTGTTTACATTGCATGTGAGATAGGACCAACAAAAAGCATCGGAGTATCATGAACCTCCGTCCCTCCTGGGCTGTTTTTTCAGCCTCAAATGCTCATGCCTGATCATCTCAAGTGGTTCAGCCAAAATGCCATGCAAACACCAATGCCGCCAGTGGGCTTAGTTCAGTGTTAACTCCATCAACATCTTCATTCCACACAGTGATGACAATGACAGTTTAAAATCGAGAATTGCAGCTTCTCTTTGACCACTGGAAATTTGATTTGGAATAATTGTGAAATATTCTTTAATGGCTTTATTCTGACCAAAAAAAAAAAAAAAAAAAAAATGTGAAATGCTGTTCTTGAGAAAAGGATGAATCTTTACACTGATGGAGCTGCACTCTTTCAAGAAACTTTGTCATCTAGTTGGCAACAGAGTGCAGTGGGTCAGAATTCTCCTGGTTTTTATTTTTTCTTAGACAGAACTATTACTCTGCCATCTGACATTTTTTGCAATTAAAAGCTTGCCTTCTGTTGACTAAAAGATATCCAGTATTTATGCAAAGTCCCACAACAGGCATATCTCCTCACTAAGAAAAAATCTTTCCAAACCTTACTTGATAATGTCACAGTATACAAAATTTTACCTCTCATGTGAGCTTAGGGTTTCAAACCATTAGTGGCTTCATTCAGATCTAGGAAGTGTTACTAGGAAATAACTAAATGGAAAAATAACAAAATGCAACTTTCAGATTTCAAAGTGTCATCTTCACTGATAATCATCAGCTCTATGTCATGTCCCACTCAGATGATGGAGACAAGTGACTCAGATTTGTAAATCCTCAACCCAGTGGACAATGGTGAGACAAGTCTCAAAGTCCAAACATTTATTAACTTCCCACAATGTACTAATTGGACACATGATAATTGTCTAAGCATATAACGAGTGAGGGCAAGCAATACAGTATGACGCATTTCTTAATGGTAGTGAAGGAAAAGGGGGAAAAGGAAAGGAGGGAGATGGAAGGAATAGAGATCACCAGTCTGGGTTCCCACACCGATCCCGCCAGCGCGGGTTCCAGGAGGCAGCCGTGTTCTTCGCTTCACTGCACTCTCCAGGCACCCTCTCCACTCTTTCTCTTCCCTCGATTTATACCCACTTTCCTTGGCTGACCCACATACCTACATATCCCATGTATGGGGAGGGGTAAGCTGATTCGTGGGATGATGTAATTAGCATGATCTTGTTAGTCTTCATTAGCATATTGAGGGGTGTGAACTTTAATATGCATTTCATGGATAATGACACAAAGTTCATTCACCGGACAGATGGGCCCTGAAATCTGACCAGATGCACCAGAGCAGAACCGTCCTGTCTCCCCCTTTCAGCTGCATCCTGTGTTATTGGGGCAGCCTTACCAGCTTCAACCTCCACACGATCCACCCTGTGACTACAGTTTCATCTCTCAAGTGTTTGAGGCATTCCTTAACTTGGAGGGCCTCCACTCCCCCTGCTAACTAACTGTTCTCTCTTCCTCAGGCTGTTTTTCTCAGTTTCTCACAGGCCTGTTTTTACAAGTTGTCTCTCACACTCTACATCACACTGTTTGAAGTTCAACTCTCTTTTTCTTTGATAACTTATTTTCCCCACATCATTATGGAGTAAAACTTTTCATACCGCATTTAGATTTAAACAAATATTTCCCTGAATGCTATTTTTGTTTGGCAGGGTTAAGGAAAAAAAAAAACAAACAAAACAAAAAAATAGAGAGAGAGAGATGTTGGCCAAAAAAATCGGCCTCAAAAGACACATTCGATAAAAATACATTTTTCTGCTGAAAATCAAAATCCATAACATTTCATTTAAAAAATATTTTTCCATTAAAACCTTTTTGACAAGAAGTTATGATTAAAATAATTTTGAGAAAAACAGCTCCCTGGAGCTCTCCTTTTACAAAAATTTGTTGTCATTTTTTTTTCTCTTTATTTATTTCCTACTAAATACACACTTCCCTCGAGGTCCACTGACTACCACTGTGTTCTGCTCCATACTGCCGCCCTCCTCTTCTTTTCCTAGCTATACAGAAACTGCTCAACTCTTGCACTGTACAAGATTGCCCTCTTTCCTTCATTGTCCACTGATCAATCCTAAATTCAGGCTGGTTATTTTCCCTTTTTTCATTAAACACCATCATTCTGAAGCACTACTTCTGCTCAGTAATGTGGTCAGAATAATAAGCCAAAACCAACTTTGTAAATCATGCCATGAGACTAATGCCCAGCTGAGGCAATTCGCCTTTCACCAGTTCCAGGTGTACCACACACTACCTGAGCTTTTGTAAATAGTCTTCAAAGAATTGTCTTGGAAGGAAGTCTGAGAAAAAAATGTCTCTGAGAAAAATAAATCAGAATGGCCTTGTAGATAATACCTGTGAAGTATAAAGAAGCACATCATTTGAACAAGTCATTCGTTATGTATTATCAGCTCCTGTCTACCAACACCCCACTGATCTTGTTGACAATAAAAACACAGTCTTGGCAAAACATTACACACAGCAGTTAGTGCTATGCACAGGAAATAGTCTTGGCAGCTGTAGTTTTGTAAGAGTCACATGCCACTTAGACATGAGGCATAGGATGAAACACCACCACCACACATCTCCTCAGCCAAGACACTACCTCCCACCTTCAATGAGCCCCCTCCAAACAGGTTTTTTCACTTCATCCACCCAGAGTGATACAGAAATTAATTGTACTGCTGAGAGGCCATCAAGCAAGGAAGGACTACTGAAATATCACGCCAGGGAAAGGAAGGAGCATTCTTTACTTCAGCTACATCCAGGGCAAATAAATAATATATCCTCTATAGTTCAAGCCTGCAAGAGTGCAAAAGAGCTGAAGAGCTGGAGAGGTCTGTCCAGTGCTGGGAAGAGGGAAGAGTTAACAGAAAAAAAAAAAAAAAAAAAGCCAAACAGACTGAGCTATGCTTGATCAGCCAAAACCTGAGGGAAAGCTATGGTCTGATTTTCTCATGACAGTGATACAGAAGCTGAACATTTGAATACACGCATTTTCCTGTAATTTCTTTCCTCTAGATTATCCAGAGTTTAGTACACCTTTGGGCTTGTACTAATAATCCATGTTTCTACTTCTCTGAAACAAAGTGACTTCAAGTTTAAGTACTCAATAGGAGCAGTTGTAATGTAGTCACCCATAGCTATACAGGCCACACCCATACAGGCAAAGTGTCATAATACTGTAAGGTGCAGCAAATCTTCCACTGTCCTGTTCATCCACCATCCCTTCCAGAGTAAGTTGTATTGCACACTGTGTTGGTTTAAGCCCCTGCCAGGACCGGAGAGCACACTGCCATTGTCCCTCCCCCACCCTCAGCCAGTCAGGCTGGCAGTGAGGCACAAACCCCGGGTTAAAATAAGAAGAAATATAATACAACAGTGTGATAAACATTCTGAACAACAACAGTTGCAATGATAGCAATAATAAACAGCAATAACAGTAAGCAAGACAAAAAATATACAGAGAAATACCGCAAATGGTTATGGAAAAAGCCCGCTGTGTGCTCCCCACCACCAAAGCCGCAAAGGAAAAAGTTCCCGCGCTGCTGCGCCTGTACCTGAGATCAGCATGGTATGAATAACCCACCTGGAGATCCCTTCCCCCTCTGTGCTGGGGAAACTTAATCCTATCCTAGCTGAACCAGGACACATATTTCACTCACCCATTATTTACCTTGTATCTCTCCCCCAGGCAATTGAGCTGGGGATCTTATCTTCAGGTCTATAAACTAAATAATAGAAATATATTGTATTTCTCTTGTGCATATCTGGCACAGAGAGACTTTAAACTCTTCATAGAAATTCCTGCTGTAATAGCAACTCATTTGGCTGAATGGTGTAGCACATACCGTGGGACTCTTACTCATGCAACCCAGATCTACATAAAACAGGACCAACTCTACACTGAACAAAATGAAGAGGAGTACATGAAAGGAAAAGATACATTACGAAAGTGAAAATGGGAGGAAAGAACAGAGGAGAATCCCTCAGTTACAGGTGTGAAGTACCAGCAAGTCTGTATACTTTGAAATATGACTGGGTGGGATCACTTTGGGATTGCTTTAATAAAGGTTAAGAATGCACTGTGGGAGATGATGAACTTGAAAAATGTCACTTAAACTTCTTGTACAGTGTTGACTCGTCATCAGGAAATTAAGAAAAGAAGCCTCCATAATAGCCCCTTGGTATGTTTCAGAGCCCTGAAAGCAGCTTCTTACTGCCCCTTCTTACTTTCTCTCTGGCAAATTTTCAACACTTTTAGTACTGTCACACTGCGTTTCATTTTTCTTTTCCTTCCTAGTGTTTTAAATTTTAAACTATCATAATTTATTTGAAATTATCTTCAGACATTATATGTGGGCTGTGAGTAAGAATAGTCTAGGGAAAATGGTAATAGCAATTACCAGTAAGGGAGGTTCGTACAAATGTGTCATTCTTTTTAACAAGAGTCATAATAGTATTTTCTGTCAATAGAATTCTCCTTCTCATAAATAAGAATCTGTGTTAGGAGCATCCATATTGACAGATTATCAGTGATTACACCTGCAGAAACTATTTTACTTGTGTTTCTTGTTTGGATAGACACTTAAACTCTGATTCCCACTTCATCTCTGTAAGTTTCCTCACAAAAATATGAACCTGTGTGTTGCATCTTTCAGAAAAAGCCATGCATGTCATAGACCTAAAAGTTACTGTTTGTAGTAAGAATTTCTGGTCTTGAACAAATATATATGCATATATATGTACATACATGCTTCCTTTAATCACAAGTATATGAAATACTCTTGGTGAATTGCTGTCGTGATCACAAGTACAGACACATGATCCCAGAAATTCTCATTTTAATACTGTTTTCAGTTGCTTAGATCTTGGACTGAAGTCTTCCATGCTGAGGGATTTCCTTCAGGCTGAATAGTTTTGGAAAGTTTAAATGTTTAAGCTACTTCTGAGAAAGAGGCAAAGGAAAAAAGAAATACTTCAACCAATTAAAAAAAGAAAAAAAAGAGAGAGAAGACTTTTCCATGACTCATCTTTGAACAGAGGACATCATCCTCTCATGATTTAGAGCAAGGACGCACAGTTTTGCAAAGAAGTTAACTTTTTGACAAGAATATGTTCTTTAATGGCACCATACCTTTGAAAAATAGCAGTTTCCACTTGCTCAGCAGAGACAAGCACAGCAGTGAATGTAGCTGCTTAATTCACAAATGCTGCAGTCTTTTCACTTTCCTTATGATCACAGCTCCATGCTTCCAGAGCCACGTCAGATCCACATGCAAATCTAACACAAGGCCAGCCAACTTATTGTATTGCTTTGAATGACCACCCTGCCACCATGCAGGCCTCAACCCATCTAAGCAAGAAACAGTTTAACTTTGATTTAGAGGATAATACCTGGACTTGCACAAAAGTGGCAAATAGAAGAAATTGAGATAAATGTCTGGGACAAGATGCAAAGGGAGTCAAAGTACCAGACTGGCAGGAGTGAGCAAGAAACTGTATTAATAAGGCTACATTTTAGTCTGATTAAGAAGAGAAGAGCCAACTCCTAGGCCCAACCTATGGATTGATAATGCCTTCTGAGACCTTTGTAAAACTGTGTGGTTAAGGACAGTTGCAGTGCCTGCGTGCAAAACACACAGGACCAAATTAAAATGACACAGTTTCGTTATATCTGCCATTAGGTGTCAATAATTCTCTTATATTTTGGCTACTTTGTTATGAATATACATTTACACATCTATAGATACTCCTGAGTAGGTAAAAATAAATGAAAAGGTGAAATTTTGGTGCAAATTAAAGTTATTTACCTTGAATTTCAGTTGGTTGAGGACTTCGCAGCATCTTCATGAGTAGCATATCACAGTTAATATTAATCCTCTTCATAAGTTTTGTTCTGCAAGCTGCCATTATTCCTTTATGTTTCCAGTAGCGTGGTGGGTTTTACTGAATTTGCAAAATTCAAAGCAGTACGAGACTGTTCTGTTAAAAGAATCATCAGCAATCAAGCAATTTCTGAGAAAACGGGGACATATCCATCAGTCTCTAGAAACATCTTTTAAAGCATAAGAGAGATGAAGGAATGGTTCCCTGACACAAAAAATTTGCTGGTACCTTTCTAGCAAACAAAAAGCTCCTCATTAGGCCTCTTAAAATCATTTAGAATAAAAAAAAAAAACCACACAAAAAACCCCCAAACCAAAACAAACAAACAAACAAACAAACAAAAACAAAAACAAAAACCACACCACCACAACAAATAAGCCTCCCAAACCCTCCAAAAAGCCCAACTGAAATAATCTTGCAGTTCAACTCACACTATTTTTGGTATGTACATGCTTCATGTACATATGAAGCAAGAGTCTTGCAGCCCAGCAACAAACAACTTGCAATGCTCTAAATGCAAATGTAGAGATTAAAAATTACCAAATTACTGGAACTATTAGGAGATACTTCAAGCTCTTGAGCAGATTGCAGAGAAAAAGCAAGTAGAGCCTGGCTAATTCCTTGTAGAGGTCACCAGCTGAAAAAAAATCAAAAATCATTGTGTGATATACTGGTTCATTGCTTGTCTTTGGTCTGCAGATTCTGAAATACTAGGTTTTCTGTATGGCTTCATTTCATACTAAAAAAACAGCAAGAATTTCAACCATCTAAGTGTACATACTTCCAGCCAAAACAGGAAACTACAAAGACTGGAAAACCTAGTTTAAACAGAAATACACTGGAATAACAGAACTACACTGAAAAAATGTTAGTTGTTTTTTTGTTTGTTTGTTTTTGGGTTTTTTTCTTGGGGGGGGGGGGGGGGGGGGGG
>NW_020799144.1:5940370-5961026 GCF_003259725.1 Athene cunicularia | reverse complement strand
AGCAAGAGACAAAAGGTGGCAAACTGCAGCTATGATGTTCTCTGGGCATAATTACCATGTTGCCCAAACGCAAAACGGTGGACAGACTGTAAAGCATATCTTACTGACTTAACAGAAAAGGGGAGACTGGAAAAGAAAAATCAACCTCCCGCCTCGGCCCCAGTGAACATGGGAAAGCAGACCTGGCAGCAGGCACAGGCATACAACCCAGGAATGCCAGTACAAAGGAGAAAGGGTAAGGAGGGTGGACAGGTCACCATCCGAGGAGGCACAGAACCTGTGGGCTCGGGCATGAACAATTAAAGTCTGCCATGCAGAGAAGAACTGCCACTTTCTGGTATCCACTGTATGAACAGCCATATGTACTTTATTAAAGCCACTAATGAGGGAAAAGAGCTCCTATCCTCACAGGGCAAACACAGGAAAGTCATCACCTATTTTTATTCCTGGACAGATGTAAATTGCACAAAACTGTAAACCAGACACGAGTCCCCAGGATCTTTTTAGCAGCACTGGGATCAGAGCTGCCAGGTCCGACACAGCCGATGCTCCTTCCTGCAAAGCTGTCACTCTGAAGATTAAAACCTGCCTTGTATTACCATGAACAAACTTGAGAGACACCTTAGAAAGTTATCCCCAAACAAAGATGATTCCAGTCAGAAGGATCAAAGGCAGCTTGCTTGCTGCAGAATCAGTTAACAATCTGGCTAGAAAACAACTTTCCTGTGTCCTGGACTCCGCGTGCAGAGCAAACACTGCCTCTTCTGCCGTAAGGGATGCAGCTGCCCCTGCACACCCCAAAAGAAAAAGAAAGCCAGCAGGGCTGGATCAGAAACCACATTAACTCATACAGAAAACCCAACACTTCCCACTGTAATAAGCATTCCTCCTCTTTAAGTTACTTGTGCATCCTTCCTGAAACGCAGCTTATCACAGTGATATGATCAGATTGTATCTGTGATCTACTCCATAATAAAATGGTCCCTAAACCACCATACTCGGGGTTGGGTGTTTTGTTTTGTTTTTTTTTTTCCCTGAGATTCCAGGTAATTCTGAATTTACTTCACTCTTTAGGCAGAAGAATGGGTCTGTCTCAGCCATCTTCAGTGGTATTTCATTCTCTGTCACTCAATCTGGGCCCCTAAAGGGCAGCCTGAAAACTGAAGAGAAAAATGGAGTTTGCTTCAGAGTAATAATTTTATCTGTAATTGGAGAAAAGTCTGGAGAGAGCTCCATCACCAGCCAGCACAGCAATCCTTCCTGCTGCAGTTGCAGTGGATGTCTACTGGGTCCAGTCCCCCTCAGACCAACCAAGCCAGCAGCATGTCTATTTTGCACTGCAGACCTGTCTTGGAAAATCCCACCTGCCTTCCTCTAGTTCTACCTAATACACAGCTCTTAAAGCAGAAAAAAGGAGTAACACACACGTGGTTCTTAGCGTGGGGCTGGTATCTTCAGGGTACTTGATCCCTAGACAGTTGTGAGAGAGGGAGTTACTCAGCTGCAGCAGCCACATTGAGGCAGGGAGGGGAAAAGAAGTACAGTCACCAAAACCAAAGAAAACAAAGTGATGTCTTGAGTGGATCATGGGACTAATTTTCCCAACCTCTTCCCCAGCAGCTGCAGTATTAGTGAAATCTGGTTTCTAGCAGCCTTTGCAGGTTTTATGTGTAATAAGGGATCTGGTCACATTCTCACAATAAGGGGAAAATATCTTAGGTCCTGACTCCAGCTGTTGTAGTTTCTGAGGGTACAGCAGTTGCTCAGGTTATCTTATGCATCCATTGGCACAGGGCACACTGCTTTTCCCATATCCAACTTCTGCTTAGAAGAGATGTGGAGCAGGAAGAAGGGCTCCAAACCTCCAAACCTCCCCTCTTTTTTATATGATGTCCAACAACTGCAGGTAGGTTTTGCCTCTGGCCAGGAGAACGCAGGATAAAATAGAACAAAGAATCAGTAAAGAGCCACTTTGGCAGGCTCCATGCCCATATCATAAGAGAAACAGCAAGGTAGCCACTGCAGAAACTGTGAAAGACAAGTACACTCAAATCGTGAGGGAATCAATACGATTTGATTCAAGTCTAGCAGGAAATGGTTCTTAAAGCACATAGTTAATGTAGCACTTTTAGGATGCCATTAGTGTTCTGATATATTATTAATTAGACTAAAAAGGGAGAAAAAAGAAAGAGCAGATAGCAATTACTATAGCACAAGCTGTAAACAGCCTGCCTTTTCAATTTTTCAAGTCCTCTAGATATGAATATATTTATGTTTTATTTAATATATATTAATTTCCTATCAAACTTCAAAGTGAACTGCCTTATCAAGCACATTTCATGTGTATTGCATAGGTGATGCTAAATGTCCTGGGGACATAAACAGAACTCAATTGATTTGCATTTCCAGATCTGTCCCATTTTTAATAATGTATGTTAACTGTATTTAAAGATGAGATACAATACATAAGTACAGGTCTAGCAAAAAAAAAAACAAAAACAAAAAAACAAAAAACTACCACTCTGCTTTAAAAAACTCATGATTCCTATAATAATTACTACCACAACATTGAAGCCGGTACTGGGCTGTAAATTATATTGGACTAACACACAGGGATTCCACACATCAGTTGAGTCCTACAAAGATAGTTCCTATATTCTTAATGCACTTTAGATACCATTAACTTCTAAAAAGATTTTTGGCAAAAGATATTTAAGACCAAAATGAGCAACATATAATTCTTTGCAGTTCTCTATAATAAAAGTACAAGACTAAATCCAGTACCTGGCAAGGAAGGCAAGGGAAGGAGGAAGAGACTTGCTGATGAGTATTTCTACAGGGATACCTTCCTCTAATCTCCTTTTGAGAGTGCAGGGGATTATTTACTTTTCAGGGAAAGAGATTGTAACTGCCAATAACTTGTCTTCTTTTCCTAGTGGATTTAGCCATGATGCTGGGTAGGAATATGCTGAGGTGAAGCACAAGAGAAAAAAAAAAGAAGACTGCATGGGCCAAATACACCCGATTCTGCAGCTTCCTGCATTTCCAAGATACCTATGCTCACGTGGACAGGATCATACCCCTAATTTTAACAATGCATATAGGCTAGTCTGGTGTGATGGAATAAAACAAACTGCTGAAAAGAAGATGATGCTTAAAAGGCTGAAGCTGCTGTTGCACAGCAGCCTTACAGAAAAGCTGCATTAGGTGTGTGTATATATTTATAACCATACCAATATTTATGAAAACATAAGTATTGTGCCTATTCCACATAAGCCACAGTAATATAATTTTTAAAGGTCAAGTTTGTATTATAATTCTAAGTTTTAAAATCTTGCCAGTAAAATCCATTCCAATGTGATTCATTGTAAATGCTGAATATCAGCTGAAGAACAGTTAGCCTCTACTCTGTACGCATATTACCCTGTTTACATAATAACACGAACTATGCTGTTCATTAGAGCTTAACCTATATGGTGTCCAAGATTCAACAGTTCTAGGAGTTCTGAGAAGCAGAAGGTCAAGCTTTTGCAGTATAATCTCTGCAATTAAATTCCTCTCCATTCAGCAGCTGAGATCAGTATCTCTATCATGGACCCAAAGAGCCCACACACATAGTTGGATATTTAAATACTGGTTTTGTGATTCTGCAGGTAGAATAAGGAACAGCTTCATGAAGAAATAAGTTCTAAAACTCCTTAAATTCAAAAAACTCTGATCTGAATCCAAACATTTCAACTCAACACTTTACTGAGTCAACCGCCACAGACAAATTTGAATTGTGTATGGTAGTTATTCAAGCATGATGAGATATGACATGGTGAAGTCAGGCAAATACTTGCAGGATTGTAGATGACAACTCTGGTGGAGGAAAAAATAGGAAGCAACTGGGTGATTGAACACAAACCTTGGAGGTAGTTATTCTAATAGAGCATCACCCCAGGAACAACCCATCCCCACTGGACACAGCTCAGGTGTTTGCTTTGAAGCTCTGGTGACAGGCAGGGAGGGTGACTGCTGCTGTTCCTATGCAAAGGAGAAGGTACCGTCATGGAACAGGGGACCTGAGAGTGGGGCCACAGCAGTGCTGGCAATGTGGATGCGCAAAAGGAGCAATGCGGAACTTTCATATTTTAGCCAAAGAAATGCACAGCCAGAGGGCACAGAGTAGGAGGCTGATTTGCTAATTAAGCAAATCAGGAAAGGAGACATGGTCAGTGATGGAGTTGAGGAAAATTCCAGTAGAGGTCCTTGGACAGCTCTTCTATAGATAACTCAACAGGGAAAGCCTGGACTAGCCTATTTGTCTGAGAGACTCCTACAGAAAGTGATAAGGTGTCTTCTCACATATAAAACTTAGGAGGCAAATACTGCCAATAAAAGGTACCACAATATGGAGAGAAAGCTCAGAAAACTAAAGAAAAGTGGAACATGCATCTCGTGAATCGGTGTCTGTATATAGTGTAGGGCTGTTGAAATGCATCTCTGCTTCCTTGCAGTAGTATTCACAATGTTTTTGCATGGTTTCAGGGCATCTGCTCAGCAGAATTTAAATATAAGTTTTAAACAGTACAGGTTTTCTTGGAAAGCCTACAGATACAATACCTTTTAAATAGTTGAGGCAGGGTGAAAAATTAGGGTTTCAAATAGATTTTTATTTTGTATACAGTCTTGCTTTGCTACCAGTAGGGGAGAATATCAAAAGCTGCCTGAAGCAAAACTCCCATCAAATTCTGATGGGAATTGAACATTCAAATCACAGCACAGCTTTGAAAACATCAGCCAGAGTCTCAGCCTCACATATCCTGTTACACTTCTCTGCCACGTTAAATTACCATGGATAAAACACACTAATTAATAATTTATTTATTTTTATTTCTCCCTCCTCTTTTTTGGAAAAGGTTAAAAAAAAAAGAAAAAAAAGAAAAAAGAAAACAAAGGAAAAAAAGAAAAAAGAAAAAAAAGAGGCCAGTAGTTTTCTCTTTTTAGGTTGGGTATATTAATTCATCCTTTACAAACCAAAATCCTTCCATTCCATTTTAATTCATTCATGAAAATATTCATTTTGATTGAAAAAAAATTCACTCTTTGTCAGGAGGAAAATGTTCTGTCAGCTCTGCTTAGCAACTAGTCTAGTTGTCATCTGGATGCCATTTCTCACCTTTCTAAGACATAAATACAAAAGTAAAGTGAGAGCACAGAGAACTGCAAAAGAATGGAGGATGTCCAAGAAGTTTTGATCACATGACAAGTGGTCAAGGTCTTATACAAATTTAGTAAATCTTCAAGAATATCTTTCTCGTTTTTATACTGACTGTTTTGGTTTTGGTTTTAGTTTTGGTAGGTTTTATCAGAAATAACCATTTCTGATTGAGCTATCAGAAATTAAAAGGCCCCAAATCACACTTTTTTAACAAAATATTTGAACATTTAGCATGCAAATATGACAGGCCTTGTTCTGTATCAACAAGGAATACAATCAAAGTTTCTTATTCAAAATCAACAAAGTTTAGCAAGTTATACCAGCTACCGAGTTATATTGCTTAAAAAGGTTTCTGTTCTCTTATCACTCTGCATTGCCTTTGTTTGCTCTACAAGTTAATAAGTGGCTCCAAGTTTTCTGGTCTTGGAATCACAGTAAAGTGAACTTGCTAACATAGTGTTGTGAGCCACATATACAAGCTAAAATACTCTATTAGATGATGATAATGATAAAAGACACTACAGAGAGAAAATTGTCAATGGATGCCTTAGTAAGTGGATAGCATCATCACTCTAGTCCCCAAGAAATGTCAGTTAACTAGCACTATGCCAAAAACGTAAACAATTATGTGAGCCATACACTGACACACACACGAAGATAGGGTACTATAAAAAGTATAAGGTATGAAGTAAAGTATGAGCCACCACATCCTCAAAAGGAGTGTACAAGGCTAATGTCTGGCAGATGTGATAAACAGCTGCTCCAAGGTCTTTCAGAAAATTAAATATTTTAATGAACAGAACAAACACAGACAAGGTGAAATAAATGCTTAATGCATTAAGTTGTTTTCCTCACTATTTCACTTGAGAATGACTTAAATACTATCTGAACAATATATTCATCTTGGTTGCTCGCTCAGATAAAATGAACACTGAATTCAGTTCAAACTGACTGCTTGCGTTTTCTCACCATAATGAAGACATAATTCTCATATTGAACAAATGTTCCTTTAGAACTTGGTGCAAAATATTTTGACATGTTTGTTAAAAATGGAAAGGGGAAGAGAAATAAACCTATGCTGAGACATCAGTATGCCTTTAAGTCCATTTGCTTGATCATTAGATACTCAGCCTAAATATGGGGTGTTAGCACACATCTCCTTTCTAAGAGGAGTGGAGCTGTTCACCTTGCAGAGCTATGCCTAAACCACCCTGCTAGAAGACAGCAGAAGATAAACCTCTCATTCTATTTCATCAAAGCAGTTGCATTTATTTTTAGGTACACAAGTATGTATTTAGTAGAACATAGAATATAACCCCAGTACCTAATCTCAGGTTCTTTCATGATTCAGCTGATACTTCAGTATGCCTTATGAGTGAGAGTTTTAAATAGCAGGAGCCTTGGTAGCCCCAGATCAAAACCACCTGTAGCCTGAATCTAGGAAATTACTCTGAGACGGGAAGAATCTATGTCTCTACATCTCTCACAGAGTGTCTCAAAGACAGACGTAGATTTAAATACTCCTCACGAAGAAAAGAGATTGTACCTCAGACTCTGTCAGACACTCAGCACTGAAGTCAGTGCTTTCCCAAATCCTAGAGGAATTTATTGGTTAAAAGTGGCAAACAGACCAGTAATACTTTTCCCAGCCCAAATTATCTGACAAATTATTATTGACAGATATTTTTTTTTTCCCCCCAGATAAATAACTGCCAAGAAATGCTTGGGTGAATCTAAATTCATTTCCATTCCCTTCCATCCACTTTCTCTTCTGGAAATACCACTGACAGCTGCACAGGATAACCAAGCAAATAACTAAATCTATATACTAAAACCTGGAAAACTTACCAAGTTTAATACATACTGAACAGTCAAAAACAATTCAGGTGAAATTCAATGGAGGAAAATTTTAAGACAGAAAGACAAAACATATTAAAATGAAAATATTTTTACATGAAATCCTTCAGAAACATTATGTTGCTTGTACAGATTCTTGCTGGGCAACATTCTGATGCCAAATAAAACAGACTCATGAGAAGAAATTGAAGAGAACAATTAATACAGAAAACAACAGTCAGTTGAATATATCACTGCAGGAACAAATTTATTTTCAATGAACACAATATCTTGAGAGTCTACAAGACATTTAAACTACACTCAAGTATTTGGTAAAACACAGAATTACTACTCTATACATACAACACATTCTACATGTCTAGGGCAGATAATAAGACCTGGTCCTGCTAGAAATGTATGTATAGAAGCATTTCTGGAAAATATGAAAGCAAGGGAGAAAGATGATCAAGAGAACAAAGTCACATGGAGAAACAGTATTTACAGGGAGATAGCATTAAGTACAAGACCAAGAATACGATTGCAGAGCTTGCTGGACAGAGAAATTCTAGTCATCTGGTGGATCAAAACCTTGGCCAATAAGAAAGAAAATTGGTCTCAGTGTATTGTAAGATTACCAAAGAATTACAATTAATGATTGCTTGCTAATTAGATTGCACACTATACTGTGAACAGAGATAGGAAACAATGGATATCCTAGAGAGGGATACAAAATAATCATGAAAGCTAAACAGCAACAAAAAATACCTAGGGTCAAAACACAGATAAAGGAAAACTTAGTTTACCAGCAATGATACATTTTTCTATCAGTTATAAACAAGAAAAACATTCTATATCTGGAATGAGAATAGAAATGGCACATCAATCATCAAACCATGTTCATGATTTTCAGACCTCTTCCTTTCTACCCCTATATGTGACTATTCTGGCTAACATAATACAGCAATCACCAGCTTTCACCGTTCTGCAAACTAATAATTCAGAATCTACTGTGAAGCGTAGGTTCAACTTTTGACATCAAATGCACTCATTGCACACATGGAAGAGGAAAACAGAACCAGCTCTATGGGATCAAAATTAGGCTCTGCAGGTTGTTCTTCTTGTTTTACTAGAAATACTGCACAACCTTCTACATCTTTCTTTCTACCTGGTGATCTTTTCTGATCCATAACAATCAAACTTCTCATTTCTCATATTACAGATGAGACAATGACAGGACAACAAGCAGTTTCCTAAGGTTTGTTGTCACTCTGTCATTATGTATTCTAAAGAATTGCTTTTCCCAGAACTCAAATATGCAGGCTGCAAAGTGTGGAAGTCTGATATATGCCCGAGAAAACTGAAAATAAAGGTCTAGAGCAAAAGTATAAGAAGTAGCTGTGCAACAGAGCTCCAGACACTTCATTTGCTGACAGAACTGAAGGTCACATTTATGCTTCTCAGAAGAACAGCAAAGTTTCCTGAAGAGCCATTTGACAGGTATGCTGAGATGCCAAATAACTGAATAGGCCTGAAAAGCAGAGCAGGTATCTTATTACCTGATATGAAGAACTTACCTGACAAACTAAAATATGTTGTTAAAAGATAAAATTCTCATCCCAGCATCTAACCACAAAGCTACTCTCTAGGAATAAATTATCATTGTTGGATTGAATTATCAATATGTGACAAACGTCTCCTTGAAGCCACAGGAAACGGAACCTGACAACCTCTGCCATCAAAGAGTATGCATTAAAAAATCAATGCATAAGCTCATGTCTATTTGCTTGAAAGTAATAGGGAGCAGGCAGTTTGGATGATACAGAATTCAACAGGAGTGTCCAACTCTCAATATAGCTGCTGTCTCTGCATGACTTATTGAAAACTGTGAGTTAACTGACATCTGCAGCATAAGTAACTTCTCCATGCGTACTACGGTCATTTATTGTGTATTGTGTATAGTATATATACTACAATTTACTATGGTCATTTAGTGTGTAAAATTTCACTTTTCAACAAGCCATATGGCTCTTACAGAAAAGGGTGCAACACAATAAAAAAAAAATGAGGGAAAAAAAAAAGATTAATGAAAACCTCAACAGGCAGTATTACTTCAGTCACAGGCAAATTAAAGAGAAATCTTTTGAATGCTAAGAATGGCTGATTTTCATTTAATTCAGTATTTTTCCAATTCATATTAAAAGGAAACCAGGTTGGTGTAATTCCCAGTGATCATCACGGTACTACTGGTATATCCTAACAACACTACCAGGAATCCAGAAGTATGCCAAGTGAATACTCTGTATTTCTTGCAGGATAATTGCATTGTAGTTGCCTGTAACAGTATTTCTCTTTACCAGGACAGATTTCTAATGCCTTTTTCCTATCACTAGGAACACAAGCAAATTAATTAGAGATTTACAATGACCTTGGTGAGCAAATTGCAGGTACAGAGCATTATGTGGAAATAGTATAATTTCTTCTGTTTGCTTTTTTTTCTTCTGCAACTGTGAGATCTGAACCAGACCTATGGAAACAACTTCATTCTGCTCAATGCTGCTGCATTATTCTGTCTGGATGAGAGCAGTGAGAATGCCCATTTTCTCTACAGGACATGAATTCTCTCTGTCCTGATTTTACAACATTCAGCCTTTGACTCCAAACTGTTCTGAGGCTGTGTGCACTGCCATCATGTGAATGTACAAATATACCATTGCACTAATAATGAAATTATGAGCCAGTGAAATGAAGCGCTTTTTCATTTTCGTTACATTGTTCAGAGTGAATTTTAAAAGTTGCCTACTTCATCCTTCTATAGTAAAAATGGTAAGGTAAAAAAGATAACATTGATCAGAGATAGAAATTCTCAATACCATTTTGATACAATTATATTAACATAACAGGTATTTTTCCTTCTACCTGAAATAGAGAAATAACTTTGATACCAAAATATAATTAACAACAGCCTTTTTCTAAATGGCCTGTCTTCTGGATAAAAAAGTGTTTGCTGGTATGCATACACCCACACAAAGAGTCTTACTGGTTCTTTGTATGATTTTTTACTTAGTCATACTGTTGAAAAGCAACCAAACAGAGTGTTTCTTTCTGCTTTGTGACAGTCACTAAACCAGAAGTGGGAAGATTACATTTCAGATGCAAAATAAGTATTGCAGTTCAGCTTTGTTAGCTCTACTTTTTGGTAGCTTTATTAAATTAAAAACAAACCCACTAAAAGACATTATGTTGTTTTATTTTATGTGTGTTTCTGTCATTCCAATTGTGTTGTCCTTTTAGAAATCTGAAAATACTCTTTCCCCCAAGCACACTGCCCCTTCAGGTGGTGGGTTCTGGGTTTTTTTCAGCTTGTATTCCAAAAGGAGCTGAAATTGACACAGCTGGTTTTGCCAAGCAGGAACAGCAATTTAGCGTAGCTGCGTGGTGCATGGGACTGCCAAGTACAAGGGATGGAACCCCAGAATGAGGCTGAGCTGGGGACAGGGTGTGTCTGGCACTGCTGCAGCCTTTGACAGCCAGCAGAGAATCAGCAGCTCCTCTGGCACAAAGCAATCCCCAGAGCACAACTTCTTTCCTTTAAACAGACAACCACTTCTGTGATTTATTCTGGCACTGTTACCTCTCTCACTTCAGTCTTGTTTATTTAGCCTCAAGACTCACTCACTGATAAACCGCTCTCTTCTAAGGTAATACATGGACATATAAACTTAATCCCTTTTCTTGGTGTACTGAAGAGCATTGTTGCAAAACTTGACATAACTTGTGTCATGGCTGGCCATATCATAGGAGTGAACAACCAGGCTGCACCACTGAGGTTAGGAACCTGCAAGCTTACCCAGGGCTAGGCAGAGGATGCTCTAGAGAGTCAAGCAACTGGCAGAAAATGAAAGGTCCAATAGTCAAGTCACAGGTATATTTTCCCCTGCACTCAAGCTAGCACTACAATGCTGACATACAGATAAACAAACCGAGCCTCCACGCAAAATTGTTCCAGGGTCAGAGAAGCTACTGGCATGTGAGAAGGTCTGATCATGAAGCACATAAAAAATCAGAGCAATTTACCTGGAAAGTATAGAGTGCAGGGTGGCAGGAGTGAGCCTCAGGAAGGGTATCACAGGTGGAAGGCTCTCACCCCAGGGTATGCACTGAAATGCACACAGAAGGGAAACAACCAGGAAGGACAGGAGCTCCATGTGCAGCCACAAATCTATGGCTTTGCTGCAGTGACTGAGATCCCAGTATCTCCAAGGAGAAGATTATGGGGACAGGCTCATCACAGAGGTGCCTGACAGGAGGGTGAAAGGCAGCCACATTAGCTGAAACTAGAGAGGCTCAGTCTGGATTTAAGGGAAAGCCAAACCCAGGTAGGTGGTGCCATCTCCCTCCTTGGAGGGTTTACAGCCACCACAGAATATATCCCTGAGCAAACTGGTCTGACTCCATGGCTGAGTTTGCTCTGGGCAGAGAACGGGACTGGAGACCTCCAGAGATCTTCATTGGCCTGAATTGTCCTCTGATCCTGTAGACTCAAACCTTACAGTGTCTTCACAAAATAAAGAGTACTCCCTGTTCTCCTGGTGGAGTCAAGGAAATCGGAAAGACCTTAACTGTCCTTGGGTATCATAGGAAAAAAAGATGCAAAAACTCCAAAATGCAAAACTAACGACCTACACTGTAGTAAAAAGTGTTGCTCAAACCATTAAGGATCCTAGATCTTTACCATGGAAGTGACTTTAAAGATTATGTAGTTCCAACCCCCTGCCATGGGCAGGGACACCTTCCACCAGCCCAGGTTGCTCAGAGCCCTGTCCAGCCTGGTCTTGAACACTGCCAGGGAGGGGGCAGCCACAGCTTCGCTGGGCAACCTGTGCCAGGGCCTCACCACCCTCACAGATAAAAAATGATTCCTTGCATCTAATCTAAATCTATCCTCTTGCAGCTTAAAACTGTTATCCCTTGTCCTATGACTACATGCCCTTGGAAAATGTCCCTTTCCAGCTTTCTTGTAGGCCCTGTTGAAGTACTGGAAGGCCACTATAGAGTCGTCTCTTCTCCAGGCTGAAGACCCCCAACTCTCTCAGCCTGACCTCACAGGGGAGGTGCTCCAGACCCCCTAAGCATCTTCGTAGCCCTCCTCTGGACTCGGTCCGACAGATCTGTGTCCTTCTTATGTTGGGGTGGCAGAGCTGGACACAGCACTGCAAGTGGGTCTCATGAGAGCAGAGTAGAGGGGGAGAATCACCTCCCTCAGCCTGTTGGTCACACTTATCTCGATGCAGCCCAGGATACAGTTGGCTTTCTGGGCTGTGAGCACACATTATGAGGTCATGCTGAGGTTCTTGTCAACCAACACTCCCAAGTCCTTCTCCACAGGGCTGCTCTCAATCCACTCATCACTCAGCCTGTACTTGTGCTTGGGATTGCACCAACCCATGTGCAGGACCTTGCATCTGGCCTTGTTGAACTTCATGAGGTTTGCACCTTGTTCAACTTCATGAGGAACGTTATGAGGTTTATCTCCAGCCTGTCCAGGTCTCTCTGGATGGCACATCCCCTCCCTCCAGTGTGTCGACCACACCACACAGCTTGGTGTTGTCAGCAAACCTGCTGAGGGTGCACTCAGCCCCACTGTCCATGTCTCCAACAATGATATTAAGCAGCACCAGTCCCACTACTGACCCCTGAGGAACACCACTCATCACTGCTCTCCACTTGGACATTGAGCTGTTGATCATAACTCTCTAACTGCAACCATCCAGCCAATTCCATATCCCCTGAGGGGTCTATCCATCAAATCGATGTCTCCAATTTAGAGACAAGGATGTCATATGGGACAGTGTCAAAAGCTTTGCACAAGTCCAGGTAGATGATGTCAACTCTTCTTCCCTTATCCACCAGTGCTGTAATCCTGTTGTAGAAGGCCACCAAATCTGTCAGGCACGGTTTGCCCTTAGTGAAGCCACGTTGGCTGTCACATATCAACTCCTTATTTTCCATGTGTTCTAGCATAGTTTCCAGAAGGATCCTCTCTATGGTCTTGCTGGGCACAGAGGTAACACTGGCCTCTAGTATTCTGAGTTTTCCTTATTTCCATTTAAAAAAATGGGTTATGTTTCCCCTCTTCCAATCAGTGGGTACTTCACCTGATCGCCATGACTTCTCAAATATGATGGACAGTGGCTAAGCCACTTCATCCGCCAGTTTCCTCAGAACCATGGATGCGTCTTCATAAGGTCCCACAGACTTGTGCATCTTCAAGTTCCTTAGAAGGTCTTGAACCCAATCTTCTCTTACAGCGGGTAGTTATTCTTCCAGTCCCCACCTTCAATTTCTGCAGCTTGGGCTGTGTGTCTGGGGCACATGTTGGCAAAGACTGAGCCCGAAAAGTCATTGAGTACCTCAGCCTTCTTCATATCACAGGTAATCAAGTCTGTAGTTTCTTTCCAGAGAGGGACCACTTTTTCTCTTGTCTTCCTTTTGTCACCAACATACCTACAGAAGCTTTCCTTGGTGCCCTTGATGTCCCTGGCCAGATTTAATTCTATCAGGTCTTCAGCTTTCCAGCCTGATCCCTGCCTGCTTGGACAGTTTCTCTGTATTCCTTCCAGGCTATCTGTCCATACCTCCACCCTCTGTAGGCTCCCTTTTGTGTTTCAGTTTGTCCAGGAGCTCTTTATTTATCCATGCAGGCCTCCTGTCATTCTTACCTGACTTTTTCTTTGTTGGGATGCATTGCTCTTCATCCATGCAGGCCTCCTGACAGTTTGGCCTGACATCCTCTTTGTTGGGATGCACCACTCCTGAGCTTGGAGGAGGTGATCCTTGGATATCAACCAGCTTTCACGGGCCTCTCTTCCTTCCAGGGCTTTATCCCATGCAACTCTGCCAAGCACATCCTTGAAGAGGCCAACATCTAGTCTCCAAGAGTCCAGAGTAGTGAGCTTGCTGTGTGCCCTCCTCACTGTCCTCAGAGTCTTAAATTCCACCATTTCATGGACACTGCAGCCAAGGCTGCCCTTGAGCTTCACACTCTCCACCATTCCCTCCTTGTTGGTGGAAAAAAAGATGCAGCACTTGGAGAAGGAATTTATCGTGAATACATTCCAGGAACCATCTGGGTTGCTTATGCCACGTTGTGTGGTTCTTCCAACAGATATCAGTGTCATTGAAGTCCCCCATGAGGACCAGGGCTTGTGAACGTGAGGCTGCTCCTATCTGTCATTAGTGAGTCTCATCCACTCAGTTTCTCTGGTCGGGTGGCCTATAGAAGACCCCCTCTACCAAGTCACCTGTCCCTGCCCTCCCTTTAATTCTGATCCATAAGCTCTCAGTCAGCTCCTCATCCATCCCCAGGCAGAGCTCCAGGCACTCCCGCGGGTCACTGACAAAGATGGTGACTTCCCCTCCTCATCTCCTCTGCCTAAAGAGCCTGTGTCCTTCCATGCCAACACTCCAGTCATAGGAGCCACTCCACCACATCTCCATAATGCCAATAAGATCACAGCCCTGCAGGTGTGTTCACGTCTCTAGCTGCTCTTGTCTATTCCCCGTGCAACATGTGTTTGCATAGAGGCATTTAAGTTGGTCCTGATGAAGCTGATTTACGGCTGGAACTCCTTTGTGCTGCTCTTGAGGTGCTCTCCTGCTGACCTGTGACCCCTCTCCAGGCTCTGGGCAGCTGTTGCTGGCACTGTCATCAGACTGGTAAGAGTGGGATGGATTGAGGTTCGCCTTCCCTGGCAGCTTTTGTTTAAATCTCCCTTCACCAGCTGGGCAAGCTTATGACCGAAGATGCTCTTCCCTTTCTGTGACAGATGGACCCCATCAGCTCCCATCAGCCCAGGTTTCTCACAGAAAGTACCATGGTCTAAGTAGCTGAACCCCTGGCTGTGGCACCAGTCCCATGACCACCTGTTGACTCCCAGATTCAACTGGCCCTTTCAAACCCCTTCCCTTTGACCTGGGGTCAGGCAGGAGGGGTGGCACTACCCCCACCTCCTCAGCTGCTTGCACCTGCCAGGACTTCCCTGCATCCCTGCACAGGAGAAACAGAGAATTTTTCTCCTGTGCCCAACTGCACATTCACTGGCAGAACTTACTATATCAGGAAACTGTAACTGATGGATCTTCTTAACTTTGCAAGTATTGTCATACAGAAAACACAACATTAAAACATGAAAGCAAGGGAAAAAATAAATCATAGTTTTGGCACTGTATCATTTTTACACATATTGAGAAAGGAATTGATATTGCAGGACAGATTGGTCCCACAAGAGCATGAACTGCTTTCTTGGGGGTTTCTTGGCTGAGGGTGGTTGCTTTACATCATTGATATGTCTACATGGGACAGAGTGCTGACACTCAGCATAATGCACCTGCAATTTGCATAACACAGTGTACAATCTGTATCTGAATTCAGATGATGAGGTTGCCTAAAGCATCACCAGCTCAAGACTACTATATAAACTTGAGTTATGTTAAGAGACTTTCAGGCTTAACAGCACAGAGCAAATGATCCAGTGACAAAGGTTCAAATCCCTGACTATTCTTCAATTTCAAATATCAGAATACTGTTCTTGTGGACAGGTAATTTTCTCCACAGTGAGAAAATCTCATGCTTGGATGACCTACCTACATATTAGAAGAAACGAGGTTTTTTCCCTCTCTGCTTGCAAGAGCTTCCTGGAAGCTTTCCAACCCATCTCCTCAGCCCCAACCAGGGTCATGGTTGAAACTTGCTGTTAAGAGGGGGTTTGCTTACAAGTTCTTCAGGAGTTTTTGGGAAACTGCTGTTGATTCTTCCCGCTCTATAGGCACCCAGTCATACATTTTTTCTCTCAAAAGATGAGAGACAGCAGTAAACAAATAGCATGTTAAAAAAAGAAGACCAGAATTATTCACTGTCAGAATTAAGGGTGGCTCTTCAGTTTCCAGAAGGATGACCATAATCAACTGATAAACACCTTATGCCTTCCTGGAACTCTCATCATGGAACTGAAACAAATTTTTTGCAGTATTGTTTCTGTCACTTCTCATAACAAATGAAAGGGTAATCAGCAAAATGGCAAGGTAAGGAGACAAAGACTGACCAGGTGCATGTGAAGAGAAAAATTATTGTTCATACACAGTAGACACCACAATTATGGGCAGATGGCTTGGGAATCTCAAGAGCAACCAATATTTGATCCCCATAAGCTATGTTATACAAGCAAAATCATTCCCAAAAAAGAATGTTGCTATTGTTCACTGAACTGGTAGTCAGTGTCACCTCTTTCATTAACAGCTATAATAAACAGTTTTGAGAGAGTGACTTGAGGCACTAAGCGCAAGGAAAATGTGTGAAGCACAGCATACTGGACGCAGTGACGAGAGCAGCGAGAGATGTTACCAAATTGATTTCCCCTCCACAGGCAGAGGATGCTAATCCCAAACCTTTTTACCCCAA
Source organism: Athene cunicularia (assembly GCF_003259725.1). Classification (NCBI taxonomy): domain Eukaryota; kingdom Metazoa; phylum Chordata; class Aves; order Strigiformes; family Strigidae; genus Athene; species Athene cunicularia. Next base: position 5,944,530 of record NW_020799144.1, on the reverse strand, counting down.
ATTATTGCAAAATAATACTTTTTAAAAGGGTGATAGAGAAGGAATGCTGAGCAGACAAAAAAAGATATTATGATCTACAGATTGACAGTCTGGGGAGCCCAGCATCACTTATCCATAGCCATTTCTCTCACCTGTCAAGAGCATGTGTGTCAGAAATATTTTAGTATAGGGAACATGTTCTTTCTAAAGGAATAGGTATGATATTGGTCTACAGGGCAAGGGAAACTAGTGGTATCTTAGCTCTAAGATCAGTAAATATTGATGAATATTTGGGTCCACAGTATGATTTAAATTTAGGAAAGTGCTTTAGCATGTAACATATCTTCTTCCTCTACTAGTGCCTAAATCTGGGAAAAAGAGGTAGAAACATCAGTGAAGAGCATTATCACCTCCCAGCTTTAGTTTTTCTGCCACTTCATTTACCCCCAGCCTGCTTTCTATTTGCTTCTTAAGAGCATTTTATTTTTGTTTGACAAAGTAAAATTAATAAACACAGCCAGGAGCTGGTATGCATAAATGAGGGAGTTAAAAAACTAGCCTCAGCACCAGAGCTGATCACCAGGTGGAAAGTACAGGCTGACATTTCATACAGTAATCTCAAATTTCAGCTACCACCACAGATGCTGGAAGAAGGCACCATACTTTCATGCTCCTTGCACTGTGGGAGAAATCAGTCTGTGTCCAGAAAGACTAATGTTAATAACTTTGGAGCCCAGGTAATTTTATTATCCCACAAAATTCATCAAATTACCAGAGCACTAATAGATAAGTTTTGTGGAGGGCGGTTTACAGGGACAGGTGAACAACTGAACAAATATCATGCTCTGCTCTTAGCTGAATCTCTGGGTCAAATCTGTAAACAGGCTACCAAATAGAATAGCACTAAATAATACTGCTCTTATGAAAATACATTACTTAGGAGATAAATCTTTATTTTACTGTTTTGCTCTTCTATGTGTACATATAAAGGTGCACCAGAGTCATGTCATGATACAAAAACAAAATGAGGGACAATTCCTAAAGAAAACAACATGTGGCACTGATGGTTAGGGGGGCACTTAATAAGATATAGACAGCAAGCTTGCACACTAAGTCAGTGGTTTGATACCAGGCCAGGTCAACCAGGCCTAAAGTCACTGCTGTTTGTCAGCTGGTCTTTAGTCATTGAGACATAAATCCATAGCTGCAGCCTCAACTGTAATGGGCAGGTGTTCCTAGCTTAAATGAATAACATCATCATTCCTTTCTCCTTGAGGAGAGGTTAAGTTGGCAAGGAAGCTGAACTAGATCCCAGAAACATCTCCACATTAGGAGTTCTCAAGCAAGCTGTTGGATGCGCCCATCTTTGTAGTGCAGGCTGTCTTTGCTTTTGTAGAGTTTGAACAGGCATATCTTAGGGACATGGGCTGAGAAGGGTCTAACCCTACTTCTGTAGGCAGCATGCCATGGTTTTGGGTCCTACCACTTTGATTTCTGTAGCAAGGGCCTAAAATGAATTAAGTGTTCTAGAGGAGTCTGTTGTCTCTATGTAAAACTTTCCAGTGATGAAGCATTTTATGGATGAACTTACAAATTATTTCTGTGATTATTGTCCAAACTGTGTGTCCTGTTTTAATCAGAATTTGTCTAGCTTCATCTTCTGTCAATTACTGCTATAGTTTTGGTTACTACAGTGAGAAGCCCTTCTTATTATGTTTCTGTTCCCTATCTAAATACTAAATTAAGATTGTCCAAGACACTCGTTAGTCTTCCCTTTCATAATCTAAATGGATTGACTGTATTGTTTCCCTATAAAGGAGTTTACCTAATTCCTCAACCAGCCACACATTACTGCTGAGGCTTCAGAAGTCCCGTTTATTGACCTCTGCCTTCAACTGTGAGCTCCAGAACATGTCACAATGCAGTGGCAGTCACATCACAGCCAAATCCTCAGGAACGGCAATCTTTTCTACTGAACATCCTCCTGCTTACTCACAAGTGCTTAGTAGCACGAAGCCAGAATTAACCCCTGCACTCCAAACCACAGTGAAATTGAACACAACCAGCAACTCCTCAGTACTCTCATCCCTAGACTTATATTAATAGGTGGGGTTTTTTATTTCATCAGTGTAATTTTGATTTCCCTATGACTCAATTTCTCCAGAAGTATCTCCTTCAAAATATATGTACATACATACACACACACACACACACACACACACACACATGTGCATACCTACCAAAAATACCCCTAACATTTCTAAGATGCAAGTAGGCACGCCCATAATTCAGGGCAGACAAACATTTCAGTGTGAGCTCATCCAACTTCTAACAGAGGGCAGTACTCACATAGCATCTTGGGAATGTTTTTTTTCATCAGTTAGAGAAGAAGAAACCCATAAATAACATAAAACAAGCAAGACCTCATCACCTTGTCTATACTTTTCTGCAGCTGACACTGGAGCTGCCAGGAATGCTGTAAGTGGGTTGGTTCTTCACTATATTCAAGGGCTCTTGAGTCCTAACACACTTGTTGTGGCAGTCGAGCGTTTTCTCAATATGCATTGCGAGTGCATTCACAAAAGCAAAACAACCATCACAACCCACAAAGAAGTCTCTCTTTTTATGAAGTGTTATTCCCTGACCTAAATCAGTCTTTGCCTTTGAATCAGTTTATGTTACTCCCTATTTAGTGGATTGATTGCTGCTATGGCAACCGCACATCCTGCTGTACAGACATAAGTATTAGTCCTTCATACACTCCCAACTTACATTCTCTCACCAAATACACTCCGTGCAAGTTCAGAATTAGAAAATATCTGGGGAATTAATTTGCTTTGACATTGCTGTTATCTAGTTTGTATTGTTTTGCTGAAGGTGTAAAGTTTACATTCATCCCACTAACAGAAAGCTCTAGGAGCAGTTCAGGGAACCAGCCTCCCCACATCAATTTTTCTTATCTAGGGGTAGCGAAATATCAGCCCAATGTCAAACCTGGAGTGAATTTCAGATTGCTAAGGAAAGACACTGCTGTGGTTTTAAGAAGTCCCTAGGCAATCCATCTCTCAGATGGAAGAGGAGAAAATAGGATCGAAAGAATCAGACTTCTATCTGTATGTGGCTGCTACTGGTTCAGACTGCTATCTGTGTAGAAAATCGGTGACATAGCCCAGAAGGGGCTGTATCAGTTCTGGAAATATTTAATGATATTAATGAAGGTCAAATGACAGAGGTTTGTGGGTTTCTGGCAAAGAGCTATCAATGTTCATATCATTACAACAAAATGGAAAGCATCTGGTGGGAACAGGCCATCCACAAAGATACTCCCTTGCCAGGATGCTTGCTTTCATCCCACCAATTTCCGTAGAACTCTGTGTGACTTATACAAATGGATGCTCACAGGAGACAAAGAGGCCTTGCATATTGTTTTTATAGGAAATCCCTTCCTTTCCTCACTATTTCATGGTCTGGACTGGCAGTCAGACTTTTATTGGCAAAGAGGACAAAAAAACCCTGTAGAATTTCAGTGGAAAAAAACCTTAAAGGTGTGCCCCTTTTGGGCAGTACAGGTTTTAAATGAACAACACACTTTGTATTTTTAAGCCTCCTTCCTCCACAGCTTTTAAGTGGGAAAGAGTTACTTTTCTTTCTATTAAGGCTACCAAAGCTCATATATAAAATCGCTGAAATAGCCACTTTCTGTTTATATTTACAGGGATTTTCTATGAAGGCAGAAAGACACAATTTTCATCCTATTCTCAACTGTTCTGAACAGTCATTATTTTCTTGGGCATAAAAAAGTGACAAAAGCTTACTTTTCTGCAGAAGACTTAAATACATGGTTCTTTTTTCTTGACGTGCAAGAAAACACACCAAAAAAACCCAACCCATAAGCCACTAAACAAAATGGATAGAAGCCCCAGTAATAAAACATAAATAACATCTCTAGAGAAAACATCTCAGCCTAACTTGTAACAAAATATTTTGTAGAACTTTCTTAAGGAAGAATAGGAGGATGTACTGACACTTGGACAGAGGTTTAGTCATGGAAGAAAACAGGAGAAGTGAGAAAGTCAATGCTGACAGAGTCAAGGCCATGGAACTGAAAGCCTCTAGTGAAAATCTAGGTGCACCTTGATTGACATCCAAAATATCTAGAATTCACCTTCTTCCTTTCTCCC
>NW_020799144.1:5902840-5940320 GCF_003259725.1 Athene cunicularia | reverse complement strand
GCCTGGGGGGGTGGAGATGATGTAGAACGTACACAAGTTCATATGGATGTTGTACAGAGCAGAAGAAAGAGAATTCATTGCCAAAGTACTTCCAGAAAACTCCTAAGAATGTTATTTCAGATGCCTGCAGGCAAAATGTGTTCAGGGCTTGGTCAAAGATATATCTATGTGCTCCAGTGTTTTGTGATATCTAATGATTCTACCATTAAACCAAGATTGCAAGAGCTGGGTTTTCTGTCTGTATCTTGCATTTCTCTCCAGTGAAGTCATCTGACCTTGAAGAAGTTGTGGCAGCACCTCTCAGACATGTTAACCCATTGATCAGTGAACAATCTATCCTCCAGGAGCTGCACAAGTGTCTGTGTGTGTGTGCATGCACATCTATTTTATACCACATTGCTCGTTCTTATCTCACCACTGGAGAAGCACTGCTTTCAGCGTTCCTGTACTAGGGCATTTTTTGACATAACTACAAAAACCTTTTTGCATCATCTCTGCTGTCCCTACACATCTGCCTGTTGCATAAGAATTCAAATGTGCTAACTCTTTGTGGGAACAGTCATATTACTGAACTAATGTGCCTGTAACTAATGTGCCTATTACTGAACTAAAATGCCTGCAATTATACCCATAATGAATTTCACACATATCATTTCTTTACATAGTCAACCCCAGAATAAGTGTTATAAGGGCAGATTAGTAAGTGACAAATAAAACACTGGCTACCACAGTGCAGGTGACTTAAATATCTGTGGTAGACAGATGGTACACTGCCCTGTGCTAATTTACCATGCTTTGCTTGTTCACCACTTCTGCACAGTTGTTTTTGTCTGTATGAAATGCAAGGTTAGACTAGAAGTATACTTCATACCTGCTACACATGAAAGTCTTGATTGATCAGCCTTACATATATATAATGCAGCCTCCATTACAATGGAAACACTAACTTCAGCTTTTAAACACTAATATTTGTTGGGTTGTTTGCTTCCACAACTGCATGTTCACAGCTTACACAAATTCACAGAAAAAGAGGCATGCAAAACTCAAGCCTATGTTGTGTAGTCATTCTACCATATCATAATTAGAATTTCATCTCTGATACAGGTAGAAGTTCTGTACTCTACAGATGTAACATTTTTCTATTGCACAAAGCTTAAAAAATTGACCAGCAAAACTTCAGTGCCATCTCTGCACACACTGTAGGATATTCTGAGCTTTATCCTTCAACTGTGGAATCTATGGAAAACCTTCAGAGGCAGGTGGCAGCAGCAGGTCACTGAAAAAAGTCATAAAAGAAACATCACCCAGTGAGATGTAGAGATTGCAAGTATGGCTTTCTGGTCTTGTGGATGTATGATTACCTAGATGAACACTGCTTCAAGAGGAAATTTACACAAGGCATTGCATAATCATTTGACAGGCTGTGAGGCAGTGATATAATTTCTTCTAGGCCCAGATTCATAAAGAGAAAGGAACCAGTTTGCAGACTCAGCAAGAAAACTCACTAGCCAGGCTAGACTACAGGAAAACAAGCCACAGAACCACTGTGTAACTTTTTATTTCTATTACAAAAGCAAAGTAGATATCCTAAATGACTCTCAGAGATGTCATTATAAACTCGACAGAAGAAGATGCCACTATCCTTAGCTGACACCTTGCCTATCTTTTTCCATTTCAGCAACCTGATTGAAGATGTCATATAGTTATCTCCTAACATTGTGTATCCACTGTCCAGGGATGGATATAGGATGCATACTTCCCACCCACTTAACAAGCAGTCCCGTTTCTTAAGATAATTACAGTTAGAGTGCACTGGTTCCTTGTACAGTCTTACTGCCAGTGGAGCTTTGACATGGAGCATTAAAAACACCGGTGCAATACTACCTTGTGGAAATTTATACAAGACTTTCTTTCAAATTCACAGGAAAAATAAAATCAGACCTTGAGGCTATTAAGTCAAATGTCATCTACTTTGCTGGTTCATAATATTTAACAAAAAAAAAAAAAAAAAGCGACAGGAAAAGTTTTGGTGTTTGACTAAAAGATAATAACATGCAGTATTCAAATGTAATCTACTGGTAAATTTTTGTTTCAGAAACCTCCTGACTATTCATGTACTTCAAAGGTACTGAATAAGGGAAGAATCTGCTGATTCACTATTCTCCCTTCATTAACTAGTAACCAGAGTATGGTATGCAAAGTTCTTCAAATGAGAAATATTCACTCAAAAATCTTGTATATACCTTCATTTAGTTGGTGTAATAAAGCAAGAAAAGGCAAATAGTTGACTTTGCCTTACATGTTTGTTTACACTGACATGGAAATTACAGTGAACAAGCCTCCTAGACTTTCAAGGCTTCATCTACATTTGGAAGTTATATCAGAAAGCAAGCAATTATTTAATTCAGGGTACTAATTGTGCTTTTCTACCAAGAAGAAAAAAGCCTTAAAAATGGCATAATTAAATTGAAATAGAGGGTGATGTTACCAATTATTCTGTGCACTACTAGATCTACTTCAGTACAAGTATTTCCATATTGATAGAACAGGATCTACCTAGGAACAGAGAAAACAGTGTACTATTGTTCTTGTGACTAGTCTAGCTCTAGCCTAACATCACTAGAAAGCCAGGATACTTTATATAGCAGCTGCCTTTAAAGTATTGAGCACATACAAAGGACAGAACAATTTATTTGTAAGTATCTGTGCATATTATTTTATCAATAAATGTACTACTTGGAAATAAGAAATATAAATATAATTCAAAGCCAAAATATTTTAGAAAGACCCTAAACTTCAGTTGGCATTTGCCTCCTTCTACATTAATTTCTGCTTCAACCAGTAGATGGATTCTAGAGATCTCCCTAATGGCTTTCATGATACACTGCATTCTTTGTGGCCAGAGACCAAATTATCTTTCAGTAATGATGCAATAAATCTAATGCAGCTTCACTGAGCACCATGAAGTTAATCTGATATATACGAAGTGCTCAAACAAGATTTCGCTCACAGCTCACACATAAAAATTCGAAAAGTTTTGAAGTTCCTACTACCAAGTGAGCTTGAAATCTTTCTCCTGTTATCAAAGACAATGTTTGGAAACAAGGTTCTCAGACACCTAGATTTGGCAAGTAGCAAGGAAAAGTATTGCCATTTACAGCAGGTAAATGACATTAGAGGTAGACTTCTGCTGAATTCCTTCATGCACCCATTATGTTCTACAAATGGACAAAGACTAGCTGATAAGACATGCTCTGCATTGTAAGAGTTGGCCTTCACTCCACTGAACCCTGCTGTATCATGTACCTGGGAGCCACTGCTTCCATATGTCCTGGGGTAAAAGGGCAAGATGTGCTAATTGGAGGACACGGTAGGTAGGGCAGCTTCAGGAGTGAACAGTGGAAAATGGGTTGAGAAAATGAATCTGGAACCTAAAAATCGCTGAGGAGAAATGACACAGAAAAAATGTACTGTATTTATGAGACCTCAAGGAATACAACAGCATAGCTGCAACCATTCCAATCTGTTACTCCTAATGAAGGATCCTCAAGCCCTTGCAAAGCTAATTAAATAAAAAAAAAAATTTCTTTTCAGTTTTACTGGACAAAACACATTTGTCCCAAGAAAGCAATGGCAGAACTCCTTAAGGACTCACATCTTTCACTACACATATGAAACTTCATTCATCAACAACAAAGAATACATGACATTCATTAAAAATGATCCAGAGATTGAATATTGATGAATCACAGAATTACTAAATCTTCAGGGAAACAGCAATATGGCAAAGGTAAGTTATTTATTCAGACTGTCATCAACATTGAGTTGTCATCACAAAGATCACTGGACTGAAAAAGGTAGAGGCAGCACTAAGGTATCCTTCAGACTCACTCTGCCCTACATGCAATTCTGTAGCAGGCAGACCAGAGGTTACAGCAACACAGTGTGCAGTGAGCTCTCCTTCACGTTTTTATTTCTTTGTCTGCATATTTCACAGTCCTTCACTTCCAGAAACAAGTAGGAACATTTGCACAAGGATAAATGTGTTTACTAAGGTTGAAGCAAAACCCACAGAAACACCGTAATTTGTTCTGGCAAGGGTTACCTAATTAATTTTCCAATAATGTATTTAGTAAATATTAATATGACACTTTTGAGATGATCAGAATCAGGAAATGTAAAGTTTTTCTCCTAGTATAAGCTGTCTTAAATATATTTTCCTTAAAAAATGAGAATGCTCCTCAGTAAGTACACTTCACATTAAGCCACAATTACAGGAATGTAGAGAAGAGGATAAACTAACCCACTGCAAAAATCCAGGCTACAGAAGCTAAACACTTCCATATGATACAGAAAAAGACATAAGGATTAAGAAAACTAGAGACAAATGGATGCCCAAAAAGGCAAATGAAATAACAATCCTGCAGTGATCAAAGAAAAAACTAGAACTGGTGTCATAAATGTAGCAAATAGACTGCAATTGCATCAAGTCATCAAGGTGTTATAGAAAGGGTAAGACTACAACAAATGTGCTATACTGCCTTTTCCAAAAACACTGTTTTAAATAATACAGCCAGAAGAAGTCTGAAATGTTTCCCAGGTTCACACATAGGCTTTAATTGTAAAATGCATTTAATAATTTTCCTGTCTCCCAAATGGAGGAAGCAGAGAACATCATCCTAGCTCTGATTTCAGTATCTGCCTACTCCAAACCCTCTTGGGCTGAGGCATCCTCTTTTTTAGTTTGATGACTTACAGTAACTACAGAGTATTGCACTTCAGGAAATCTGAGATAAGACACATAGTATGCATTTAAAAATAAGGACTATAATTAGACATAATAGACAAAAATTAAAACCAATAATTGTGGAGAAATTAATCTGAAGTTTAAAAATGCAAAATAAACATGTAGCTTTTAAGAATTCTCTAAAGAAGATTTGGTGCCTTTTTTTTTTTTTTTTTTTTTTTTTTTTTAGGTTTTTCTCCCTTTAAATGCATTTTAAAAATGTTTCGACTGACCTGCTTTCTGAAAGAAAGCTGTCAGTTTATGTTCAGCTCTAATGCAATTAGTCATTGCTACTAAACATGCTGTTTTGGAGAGGGAGTTTTTATTTGCACAAGTATATGACAAAAGCATATTAAATATTTAGTGATATAAATATAGCCTATAGACACATGTTTTCACATTAAGGGAAAATAAACTTTTCTTTTTATATGGGAGAACCTAAGTGATATTATATTGACCTGCCATTAGGAAAACAAATACTTATCCAAAGTTACAGACATGATTATTCAGCTTGTAATAAACACTTTTTGAATTGTGTGATTTACCTCCAACACTTTATATCAAGTACCTGACAACTTTCTGCTACAAGAAGACAACTTTTTAATGGTGAGTAGAAGAAAGAATTGTAAGACAAGTTAAAAATAGGATTGTGTGTATGTAATTGGTTGAAGGCAGCAGTCACCTAGGCAGCCAGAGAAAAATCACAACAAAGACAGAGTTTGCTAGTGTACTAGTTCCCCTTGTTACATAGTTTTAGGTACAAAATTACTGCTAACTGAAATCGCCAGACTGAAAGCACTAAAAGGGCAAGATACAGAATTTTAAAGCTGCACTTCAGCCAACAATGCAGTCCTGGCTTTGTACGTGCCAAAGTTTGGTGCTTAATCATAAACATCATTCTGGTTTCAAAATCAAATACTAGCTATTGGGACATAGCTAGTATTTGTATGGCTAAGACACCACCAATTAAAGGGAGACTTAAACGTTACTGTGAGTTAATGCAACAAGTAAAATGTGACGTTATGTTCATGTAGGGATCTTGCTAAGTGAACAGCTATCCTAATTTGTGTATTTGACCTCTCTAACATCTTAGAAAACTGTCTTCCAAGTAAAAACTTCTGCATAATTAGCATAGCCAGACTACTACTTGACTTGGATTTGTTAAGACTTGCTAAAAAGGATCGAAAGGCGTATTCAGTGGGATAAACCTTGATGTGTTATAGCATCCAATCTATAATGTTTGCAAGAAGCAAACTTTTCTGTCCAAGTATCAGTTCATTAGGGTGCTACAGAATATGTATTTGCAAAGGTGAAAGTACTAATAATCACAATTTACAGGTTGCGTGCTGGAACATAACACATACTCGTGTTCATATTCAAAACCAACCAACCAGTGACGTTGACGCATCCCAGAGAGGATTAGACCAGTATAGGTGGTCTCTCCACCACCTTACTTAACTGGAGCCACAAATGCCCAGTGCTACCTCCTCTCACACCTTGGCAACAGTTTGGTACATCCAGAGCAAAAAATGTTGGTATGTAGAAGCATCTCTGTTCCCAAGAAAGGGGACCTTTTCTTTCCCACATGGTTTTCAATTTCCCATTGAAAGCATTTGATTCACTTGTGCATAGCGATGAGAGAGACTTAATAACATCGTAAACAGACATCACAGCAAGACTGTGCAATTCACATCTGCAAACACAGATACACTTTAGCTGAGCCTGGGTAGCAAAGAAGCATTTAATTTTGCACTTGTTTAAAATACAAGCCTACCTACATGCATACAAAATTGCCTTCTGTTCCAGCAACTGTAAAAAAGCCAATATCAGTTTGTTACAAAATCCAAAGCCAGAAAATTTTGGCTTAGTTTTACATGTTAAGAATATTCCTTAATGCACCTATAATCTAAAAGAAGACGACAAATATATTGTTTATCCCTGCTACAGCTCAGTCACCGCCTGTCCCAAGTTTACTAGGAGATGTGGGGACTTTGACATCTTTTGAAAGACATCCAGCAGGATACCTACAAGATCTAGTATGAAGAAGAAGGATACCAGAAAATGTTGATAAATAGAAACTGTTCAATCCTCAATGTTACTGAGATAGCACATATCAAGAAACTGATCAAAGAGTATAATAAGATCAAAAAAACGAGGTCACACAAAGTGATCCCAGGACAGATAGGCCAGCAAAAGAGGTAGTGAAAAAGCTCATTTGTAGAAGGATAATTGATGGGATAACAGTGTATATGATAAAATTTTTCTATTTTAATTTTTAAAAGCCACAGGATATAAAGAGCATATATACAATAGCAGACAAAACGGAACAGCAAAGGTTTAGTTCTTTCTAAGAAAGATAATAAGCTTAACACCACCAAGAATTTTTGATTCAACAATAAAAAAGGATTAAAGAAAATGTACGCAGAGAATGTTGTTTATCTCAGTTTTTCTGTGAAAAAGGAGCAGACTTTTTTAAATGCTCATACAATGAGTAAGATACACTTTAATGGACAACTGAACAAAATGGCCAGCACTAAAAACTGTGATCCAAGAATTTAAAATGAGACCATCAAATTTTTTATACCTTCAAAGCCCAACCATATAAAGATGATCTCCCTCTTATTCGTTTTACCTCGATAAAAACAACAGCCAACAAAACAGAGCTGAACCAGTGTATATTGCTTATATGTTTTATCTCACATCTTATTTAGTAAAAAAAATAAAAAAATAAAAATCAGAAAACCCCAAACTTTTTCATTTTTTTTAAACAGACTTTTGGCTTACAGGACACCGTTTCAGTTTTTCCATTTACTACCTGTATTGTCAAAAAAAAGTGGCAAAAATTTGGGAACAAAAGGAAAAGAAACAAGTGCCATAGAGAAGGTGGTAGCAAGTAAAATTATCACCTTTCCACTGCAGAATAATACACTCAAAAGGACTGGGTGGATAACAATATTTAGAAACTTTAATATGTAATGCTTTATGTAAGCCCAGGAGATGTATGTAAATTACAATCTTAACTAACTTATAACAGTGCTGCAATGGAAGTCAGTAAACCCAAATGTTATATTTGAAGTGAGACTTTTCATTCTACTTTTTTACAATGACAGGCAGCCACAAATAGTGTTGGGGTGAAAGGAAGATGGAAGATAAAGTTACAGAATGCAATCTGCTTACTGTTTTTATCAAACACACTGCAAAAATATTGCAAATAACTCTGTAGAGAAATTGGGTTACAGAGTGTGATCTCTTTACTGGTTTTATCACACCGCAAAAAACATTGCACATAATTCTGTAAAGAAAATGCAATTTCTGGATAATTTTCCATGCTTTGTGATTGATTTTTACACAAACCGTGTTTGTTGTTGTTAAGTTGCGAGAAAATAAATAAGCTCCATGGGCAATTTTTGTGTCAAAAGATTAATGTTTGTACCTCTTGGATCTCCTCTTGCTTGTGGAAAAGGGGTCACAAACACAAATGTGAGGTGCAATATGCTCAAATATAGTCCTGGAATTCCAGAACACCTTAGCTAGGATACTTTAATAGCATAGGAAGCTCAAGTTCGCTATTTAGCAGCATCACGGTGATGTATGAGTAGGAGGAACAAAAGAAAGCACGTAACAAAATGAATGATGACGCTGACCAGACCAGTAATTGGCATTCTGGTGTCTTCCCCTTCCCCATCCCATCTCTAGCTCATTTCCTTGTACAGCATTCTTGTCTCTTTATATTTGGTTATCACAAATATTCTCAAAATTGCATTTACTGGCATCAATGTTTGTTTGAACAACTCATGCCTCATCAACACCCTTCTTCAGATTTAACAGCTCTAAATTACATTATTCCTGCATTCTGTGGGACCAGGGTTTAGAGGGGGAGGCAGCTGTGCAGTTAAAAGTGCATTCCACTTCAAGGTCCTTGAACTCATGCCTACTAAACTCTGACATTTGATCACTCATTCATTCATTTTGATCATACTTGGTTTAGTAAGATCATCAAAGGGAAATGAGAGTAATAATCTCTAAAAGTTTCTAGTAGTCTCTAGCAAGTATACAGCTTTCTCCAAGTAGGAAAAAAGTGTCTGCTGATCTGCATAGGCACTTTTCCTTGATTTGGTCTGAACTTTTGGCATACACAACAAGCACCAGTAGCACCCTCAGTGTCACTGTCCATTTCAGGAGAACATAAAACATTGCTGCATTTCATTATTCCTGTATCTGATTACATGTCTTGTTTAACATTTTATTGCAGTAGAATCCATGAACCAGGCTCATGTTTTCTAAACAAAACTACTGTCCATATGAAGACAGAGGCCCTCATACAAATAGAGGCTGGAAATAAAGAGAACAACTTATCAAAACAATATTCATTATTTTCTTCTCCAGTGCATCAAACAAGGTTGCCACTGGTGCCATGTTTCTTAGAAAGGTGTCTCTCCCAAATGTGATTGTTGACACATGCATATTTTCTAGGGCACCTAGCAGAATCTCATGTGACAGTTCATATATAAAATGGTTCAACACCTGTTGAAAATCAGTATCTGCAGTCAGAAAACCATCCCAGGCAACATATAGTTTAGAAGGCAAGGGGATGATGCACTTGTGTTTTCCTCATCATCTTGGCTCTGGTATTAACTGCTTCTTCCAGTCCCAGACTGGAAGACTTTGGATAAGCTGGTATGTTGTAAAGCTCCTCTGCATTCTTTGCTATTTGACTAGTGGGCAAGATAGAGATAGGAGATGTTATTCAGTGTTTCATAATTTGTCTGTTATTGGGCTATTGTGGGAAACAGACATAATAACTAAAAATCTAACCTAGAAGTCCCAAGAACTGTTGTCCTTGAATCAGCTTGACAGAAGTATTTAACAACTTAGAACTGTATCACTGTGCTGGTTAATATAATTTTTTTTTTCTATTATATTTTTCTCTGAAGGTTTCAGTTGTCTGAAAGAATCACTACTAGAAAGTAATATGTTATAGTATATGAAAATAAATTCATTACATCCTTCCCCTCATATGATTTTTGGTTGGTTGGTTGGTTGGTTGATTTTTTCCAGTAAGGAAGAAGTGAAAAGCCAATTGCCTTAGACTGGGACAGTACTTTTGTTGAGAGGCTAGGACAGACACGAAGCACTGAGATAGAGAATCTCCTGGTTTACTGTTGATACACGTTTTCTGAAATCCTAGATCATTACCAGTAATAGTGTCCACATATGAAACATATGACTGACTAAGACAATAGCAGGGAATGTTTTGCACAGGAAGTATCATTCCCCTTGCATTTCACACAGACAGCAGTACCTTTTAAATAAGCTAAACAGTACAAATTACCACAAATTCAGGACAGGAAGGATCCCTATTCTGTTCCAAACCAGTTTTAAGGTCCTAGAGAGCAATTAACACTTTTCTTTTTTTTTTTTTTTCTTTTCCATTTAGAGGTAGCAACATCTCAAACAGTCAAGAAAGCACAGGAGTTTAAACTGGAACTGCTGAAGGGTCTTCAGCACCAACCTGTACAAATCAGGCTACTGAATGCAAGGACACTGCAGTTTCACTCACCTGCTCCCTGGCAGTCCAGCCAGTGAAATTCATTAGCCTTATATAAGCCCACTTTACAAAATGAATCAATGTAGGTAACTGACAATTGCAAGGGGACTTTCATTAAATTAGTTGAATTTTCAAGGAATACCATGCGTAGGATTTAAATGTATTTTAGTCTGCTGATGCCCTTTGAAATATATTATTTCTTAAAAGTCTCCCTAATAAAAATCTCCCACTGAAGAGCCATCAGGAGCAAAACCAACACAGCAGGTCAGGTACAAAGCTGCCTATTTAAACACCTGTAGTAGTAACCCCCAAAACAGTGGTTCCTGTCACCTGACAGGTGGAGGCTTATGTAACCCTGAATCATGGTGTGTGGCTGGAGACAAGAAATAAAGATCAGTCTCTTGGCAGAGTTTTGATAAGTCACACACTTATTGCAACAGTTTGTTACAGGCACTGTTAAGGGAGCATTTTTCCATTTGTCTTTTCACACACACACTAGTCGGTCATAGCAGTATCTGTGTCCCTAATCTGATTAGCTCAGTGGGATCTAAAAGTCTCTACTCCTACAGATGTCAATTTACAGTAAGTATTGAGCTGAAATAAAGCAACGATTAATAAAATGAAGGTGGGTATAGATGTTTGGAAGCACAAGGGAGGACAGGACACGAAATAACAGATGCCATAGACTCTGAATTTCCAGAGTGCGTCATTTACTCATTTTGTCTGGCCTCCTCCCTGCATGGAAACACCACATTCAGCTTTGCTGCCTAGTTTGCATGTAGGATTCAACATCACAAACTGTGCAAGCCCCTGTCACATAAGGCACAATACTGTTCTTTTTAGTCAAAAGTGCTAGGGTTTCTTTTTTTTTTTTTCTTTTTTTTTTTTTTTTTTGTCTGAGTCTATTCTCATCAGTGTAAAAAATAGAAAAAATTCACTACTACACATGCACCAATCTGAGGGCAAAAATAACACCTCTCACATACCTTTGCTAAATACTCAGGTGGCTGTCTTCCAATTTACTACCAAAGCACAGTTTTATTCCTGATCAAAACAAACTTTTTTTAAGGTGAGATGGAAAACAGTACAGGTCAGATATATAGTAATGCTTCTAGCCAAGAAAAATCTACTGAATTATGCGTAACAGTTTAGTGTTTTGGTTTGTGGTTTGGTTTTATTTTTAATACCCTGAACTTCAAAAAGGAGCTCAGAACTACTGGTTTGAAATGTGGACAAAACCCACATATTTAGATACATCTAAATACATTAAAATTTTCATATTTTTAATTACCTGATCAAGGAAATTTTGGTGCTAATGGGAGGGCTACTTTGTTGGTTTTCGTACTTTGTATATATTAGCTTATAAAGATTACATGCCTGGACAGTAAATCCACATATTAAAAATCTTAAAACCATAGAGGAGAGTTTACTTAAAATTAGGAAACAATAATTATCTAACACTGTTTATGATCCTGTGTGCCTCTGAGTACTGTGGGACTGAGTACTTAGGAGCTAATGTGTAATGTGGCAATGGAATTAAAGAGCGTGTAAAGGATCTAGCAAAGCTACAAAGATGCATTTCCCCACCAAATTCAACTGGATTTTGCAGCGTTGAATTTATTTTTCAAATATATTCTGTACTCTATACGCTTTTCATGGAAAGAAAAAAATAGTCGATTGTAGCGTAGCAAGCACTACCTAATGAACCTGGCAAAAACAGCTGCAACTCCAGACAGGGACTGGGGTTACTTGGACTTGGCAGTGTCTGGAAACCCCAGGTCCATGAGGTCCCGTGATTGCTGCCACAGGATGTTTTCAGTACAGGACCTCTGAGCCTTCATTGTTGGTGGCAAAAGCTCATTCTTAGTACACAAAAGCTCTGATGCTTTGAGATGTTTCTGAACTTTGTAGGAAGAATAAAAGCACAAGTTACCACTTCTCACCTCTGAAGTGTTCAAAGTCTAGTGAAACTGCATCCTGTTATGGAAACACCATATTAAGACATATCCCTATTCCACAGCTGTCATTCATGCAAACCATGGGATTTCATTAAATTGTTCATGAAGCAGTCACTACATTTATTTCTATTAAGACTTCTTTTGCTTTTATCATGCAGTGGGCCAGGAAACAAATAGGAAAATCACTACCAGTTGCCTCCACATCTACTCCTGTCTCAGTGTATTCACCACTGGAAGGCGGCAACTTACATAACATTACTCAATAAAAGTAAATCTTCACACTGAGAAAGTGGGAAGATTGCAAATTAAAGTATCCAAATGACAACCTCCTATTTATTCTGTAATTACACACAATTGCCTCCAATGCCCTATTTTGATGATGTTGTTGTTAACAGTATGGCTCAATCTGCCTTTCCCTCACAAGAAAGTAAGGGGTGCTGGGCTGATAGTGACCTTGGAAATTTTATTCCAGTTTCCAAATGCAAATTGGCTAAACAGATAAGACCTTTTTGCAGCTTGAGGAGCTGTGAAAACCTTGTGAACCTACATTCAAGATAAGAATATTAATTTGACTTGAGAAAATGCATATCCCTATGCCTTACGATTACCTTTTTTTGGCCGTCTGCTTCATATGCCTTCAAGAGCATAAGAAGCAGATGTCTTTATCCATGACTACATGGAGAGTGAAATAACTCGAAGCTGGGCAAGGGGTGTCCCCACTGTTTCTGTAGAGATGTGAAAGGACGGGATTATTGCCTCCAAGCTCAGGACAGAAGGGACTGTAGAACTGAGAAATACTCATGGAAGAAGTAGCTCCTGGAAAAAAAAAAAGAAACAGACAGGTTTACTGTCCTAGCAAAAATTATTTGTATTTAACTACAGGATCATCCAAGATAAAAGAAATCCAACTGACTGAAACACACAGAAATATGATATGATTCAGGAACAGTTCAAGACACAACTGTCCTAAAATCTCTGATCACATTCTAAAGAATCTGCAGAAGGGTGAGGAAATCAGCCATGGAATGTCAGCTCTAGCTCTCACCTCCAGTCACCTCTTTTGCCCAATTGAAATTAGAGGAATTTTGTATGAAGTCATTATAAACCTGATATGTTGGCTGTTTCAACTTGCGTGTGTCCCTGAATATCAAGATGGACTCAAGGCTGATATAGTAAGAAATGTGATATTTAAGCTGGTGAAGTATAATAGCTTCAAAGTTCGTCATTGTCCCAGGGGGCTTACTGGAGACAGCAACAGACAGACATCTGCCAAAGAGGCTAAAAACTAATCATAACTGACTACTCATCCCAAATAATGTTTTGGTATAGATACACAATTAAGGTATCAACTGGAGAGCACCCCATAAGGTTGTCACCAGACATGGGAACTTAAAATGCTAGGCTATTTGCAATTACAGTCACAGCCTGTGCTTCACAGGTAAGGGCACAGCATAATTCTTCCAAAGAGTTTGGAAAGGAAAATTAATTTTAAAAAATCTAGTATAATTTGCTGGAGACAGAAAGGTATTATCTGAATTTGGCATAGATGTGGGAACTGGAAGAAGAAACTAGCCCCTCACAATGATTACAAAGAGGCTGTGAGGCTAAGCAGGGCAAAAATCAGGAGGTCTAAAGCCCAACAGGAACTTAATTTGGCCTCTGCAACCAAGGACAACAAGAAATGTTTCTATAAGTATGTCAACAGCAAAAGAAAGACCAGAGCGAGCCTCCATCCCCTGCTAGACACAGGAGGAAACATGGTAACAAGTGATGAGGAGAAGGCTGAGGTGCTTAATGACTTCTTTGCCTCAGTCTTTAACAACAAGAGGGATGGGGTGCTCACCAAGATGCTCTCCATCCAGCACTCCTGCCTGACTGGGGAGGTCCTGACAGATTGGAAATTGGCCAGTGTGACACGCATCTATAAGAAGGTTTGGAAGGATGATCTGGGAAACTACAAGCCTGTCAGCTTGACTTTGGTGCCCAGAAAGGTAATGGAGCAGCTCATCCTGAGTAACATCACACAACACGTGTGGGACAATCAGGGGATCAGGCCCAGTCAGCATGGGTTTATGAAAGGCAGGTCCTGCCTGACAAACCTGATCTCCTTCTATGACAGGGTGACCTGCTGAGTGGATGAGGGAAAGGCTGTGGATGTCCTTTCACCTTGACTTTAGTAAGGCCTTTGACACAATTTCCCACAGCATTCTCCTGGTAAAACTGTCTGCTTGTGTCTCGCATGGGCACAGGCTTTGCTGGGTAAAAAACTGTCTGGATGGCCGGGCCCAGAGAGTTGTGGTGAACGGAGTTAAATCCAGTTGGCAGCCGGTCACGAGTGGTGTCCCCCAGGGCTGGGTTTTAAGGCCACTCCTCTTTAACGTCTTTACTGATGATCTGGACGAGGGGATCGAGTGCACCCTCAGTCAGTTTGCAGGTGACACCCAGTTGGGTGGGAGTGTTGATGTGCTGGAGGGTAGGGAGGCTCTGCAGAGAGACCTGGACAGGCTGGAGCCATGGGCTGAGCCCAACTGGGGGAGTTTCACTGAGGGCAAATGCCGGGGGCTGCCCTTGGGCCACAACAACCCCCAGCAGGGCTACAGGCTTGGGGAGGAGTGGCTGGAGAGCTGCCAGTCAGAGAGGGACCTGGGGGTGCTGATTGACAGCCGGCTGGACAGGAGCCAGCAGTGTGCCCAGGAGGCCAAGAAGGCCAATGGCATCCTGGCTTGTGTCAGCACTAGCGTGGCCAGCAGGGACAGGGAAGGGATCTGACCCCTGTACTCGGCACTGGGGAGGCCACACCTCGATGACTGGGTTCAGTTTTGGGCCCCTCACTCCAAAAAGGACATTGAATGACTCGAGCGTGTCCAGAGAAGGGCAACGGAGATGGTGCAGGGTCTGGAGCACAGGTCATACGGGGAGCGGCTGAGGGAACTGGGGGTGTTTAGTCTGGAGAAGAGGAGGCTGAGGGGAGACCTCATTGCCCTCTACAGCTCCCTGAAAGGAGGGTGCAGAGAGCTGGGGATGAGCCTCTTTAACCAAGTTATAAGCAATTGAAAGAGAGGTAATGGCCTCAAGTTTTTTCAGGGAAGGTTTAGCCTGGATATTAGGAAGCATTTCTTTACGGAACATGTTGTTGGGTGTTGGAATGGGCTGCCCAGGGCAGTGGTGGAGTCCCCATCCCTGGAAGTGTTTAAGAGTCGGGTTGACATAGCGCTGAGGGCTCTGGTGTAGTTGGGAACTGTCAGTGTTGGGTTAATGGTTGGACTGAATGATCTTCAAAGTCTTTCCAATCTAGATGATTCAGTGATTCTGTAATTAAGTTTCTGCTCTGAAACACATAGCCTTACAATCACAAATGTAATATGCAACCCTTAAAGAAAGCCAACAGAAATTCCAAGAGCCACCAGCCTCTGCTGAGTGTACACTACCATGCAGTGTTCCTCTTCATCTTCACTCACAGGTTTTCCCTCAAGGAAATCCTCAACACCAGTTAACTCCTGAAATTACTACCCGAAACTACACAGCTGCTGAGGTCCCTTGAACTTTATACCCTTACACTTTTTAATTTTTTTAGGTACTTCATGTTATACATCAGCAGCAGGAAGACAAAAAGGTATTTTTTTCAGTTAAAAGTTGGCAGTGTCTAATGCACATGAAAGCAGGAAAGTTTAATCCCTAGGTGGCTGTCAAATGCATACTTGGATTAAATATAATGAATGGAAGATATACATACTCAAATGTTAATAAAATGCTGCTTCTCCCACAGTCACCATCATCTAATAAAGGTCGTTTGATCTGTTTACAAAACAAATCATATTATTTTACACCCGTGGGTACCATTTTAGTCGTAGGAGGCAATTTCATTCTAATTTAATGGCTAAGAGGCATGCCTAACTTAAATACCCATTATACCCACTCTCTGGCTTCAAGGAAATTGCATATTGTGAAGGGAGGTAGTCACATCTGTACTTGCTAAACTGTTAAAATTGATGTGTTTAAACTTTATTTAGTTTACACAATTTTATCCGTTCTCCCAGAACCCCTTAATTGATGCTAGATTTTAATGAATATTTTTAATATCTATTGCAGAAGAAGTAGAACATGTAGTATTCCTGATCAAAACCACAAATTTGGCCATCTCTATGAAAGTTACTCCAACTCCCATTTATCACTTAAGAGTCATAAATTACCTGATAGTGTTTCTACCTTTAAATCCAGCTCCTGTGTTCCATTATTATATAATTATTCATTCAAGCCTACATTTAATAATAAATTTTCTTATAACTCTGTAAGTGGCATTTCATTCTTAATTGCTTGTTTTAAAGCAGTAGTTACAGAGATGCATTGAGATAATGGCCTGGTTATACTAAATGCTGTATATACTGGAGAGATTCAGGGTGCTATGTAGAAGGTACTATGATGGACAGTGATATCAGAGAAGAGCATGACCCTGTATTTGTGAATACACTTTGCTGTCTATGTGTTCCTAGTAATTTCAGATGACTAACGTCTTTCATCGCTATACTATTACATACTCAGCAGAACATCTAAAAGCACTCTGTAAAATTCCCAATTCCCCTAGAAAGTAACCTGATGCATAAAACCACCAAAAGCTACATCACAGCACAGCTGGTCAAAGAGTTGATCAAAACTGGTATCAGAGTTGGTCAAAACTTGTATCAATAAAGCTCTCCATTACCTTGGCCAAATACCACTGTCTCAAACTAGGAAATGCCCCATGAAGAACATACTGCCTTTGTCTATGAGGCAGGTGTTTTAAGCACGTCAAGATAATAGTGGATTTAGTTAGTTAAACAAGTATTCATGCTCCTTTGTTTTTGTCATGAATACTTTAGCTCTATACACAGAAGCTGGTATTTCCAATTAGCTTTTAAAACTGGCTTATTTGATAAAGTTTGTAATACTAGCAGACAGAGAGCAAAACATTTGCCATCATCTACCTTTTATAGCTTGTTCTGGAGGTTAAAAACAGAGCAGAGGTTAATACTAAGAAGATATAATGGTTTTAGAGAACTAGTTCTCTCCTTTGACTTAGTTTGTGACACTGCATAGTCAAGGTAGGCTCTTAACTGGGTGCTTAAGTCACCCTTTGTAGACCTGTCATTTTACATGTAAGAAGTATTATTTTTGTCTCCTTGTAAGTTCTCCTTCACATCTACAATAGAGGAATGGTAATGCATCCTGGCCAACTTCAGGCAGCCCAACATCCAGCTACCAAAGATTTACCTTTAACTTCTCAACAGTCTAAAGAGCTGCCATTAGGAACGCAGTGTCTTTAATTATCTTCTACACAAACTATGGAAATTCCTCACTTAGAAATATCTTAAGGTAGAAACAAACCAAATGTAATTACAAGTAAGTGACAGCTTGTTGTAGACTGATTTAAAACAAAATATTTTTTACTGCCTCTACAGGGCCAAAAATAATTACTTTGGTCATGGTAAAGCTAAGTTTTTTACATTCCTTGTCAGAGCACATGATAAGCCAAAGATTACAGACTTGAACATAATGACTTTATTAAGGACATGCCTATGCACTACAATAAAATCGTGTAGAGATACACAAGCTAGATTAAGGACAAGTACCATACTTTAACACAGACTTCTATTCCTAGTTAATCCCCTATGTTAAGAAATTGGCAATTAACATGGGTGTAACATAGAGCTAATGCAACCACTTTGTTTCCATTAATAGCATTCAGTCTACATGAGGGTAATAAGGTTAGGTGTGTGCTATTTGGAACGAGCTTTAGAGACTTGGTTTATCCAGTAGGTTTTTTTTCCTTCTGTGTAGTCAAACATAATACACAAATTCAGATATAAAGTCAAATGCAGTGTGGAACAACCCTACATTGCACTGTAAAGTTTTTGCAATCCTCTCCATCCTTGAATTTATCTTGTCTGTTGTTATAGTATAGCTTGAATATTTGTTATTCACTTCAGAATGCTATATGCAGATGGATTTTATTTGAAAGACGTACATTTTGCTTTTTAACAGCAAAATTTGCTCTTGCATGTTAGTAGCTCCTCTTTCAAGCCCTCTCACTAGTGAATAAATAACAACTCAACATTATTATATAAATATCAGTGTTATTAAATAAATGTACTTTTTAAACCTGCAAAATTAACCCTCTAGAAGTGACAGAACTCTAGATAATTAAAAAAAAAAAAAAAAAAAAGTCAACAAGATGCAACTTCCTTTTTGCTGAGGTTGGTAGAATGAATTCTCATTTAAAAAAAAAAAAAAAATCTTTTTAAGGCAGTTTGTATCAGTCTTCTGACAGAGTCTTTTTCCCTTCCAACTTAATTTAAATCATTAAATGTTAGATAACTAAATGTCAAATTTTGGTTCCTTTTTTGTGCGTGTATGTGTTTTTCAATGGGGACCTAGAAGATTATCTTTAGGGACTTGAGTAATTTGTCCTTATACTTCTTATCACTGTCTTGCCTGTGCTAGGCTAAATTTATAAAAACCTATAACGTTTACAACATTTAACAAGAAGAAAATTATTTCTTGCTGTCTTGATCAAGCGGGACCAGAGTACTTTGTCACAACCTCCAGAGAGATCAAATGCAAAAGCTCAATGCTGCAGATCAAATACAAGCTATGCTTTTCATATTCTCCCCAATTTGTGAATTCTCACTGAGCTTTTCACTCAGCTTCAAAAATACGTAAATAAAAAAGGTCTTCAGACTTCCTAGGTGTAGGCGGAAGACTGCACAGCAGATTAACTCGGCCTGCCACCTCCTGGCTATGCAACCCTTTCCAGATAGCTTTGCCCTCAAACTCCCTCCTCACATGCATCCGGGAGGTCATAAACGTCAGAGGTTAGCAACGACTGCAACACATTGATATGACTCCTAATATTACTCACAGATCACCTGTTGAAAGTGGTATTGATTTTGTCCCAGCAGGTCTTAAAAAAAGAAACATGATAGAAAGTCATCCAAACAGAGTCGGGTGCTCTCTCACTACCTGGGGAGAAGAAAAGTTGTTTTCAGTTTTCCTTGTCTTTTAAGTGGCACATTGAGTCTATGAGAAGAGTACTTGAACTGCTACTCCTGGCTCCTTTCAA
Source organism: Athene cunicularia (assembly GCF_003259725.1). NCBI lineage: Eukaryota > Metazoa > Chordata > Aves > Strigiformes > Strigidae > Athene > Athene cunicularia. Next base: position 5,920,932 of record NW_020799144.1, on the reverse strand, counting down.
AGCACTTTATCTGGGAGGAAAGATGGTTTTAGGAGAGCCAGTGCTACATCCCTGCTTAGTGGAGAGTCTGGCCAGCTGAGGTTCGTTCACATTGCTAAACACATGCAGCTGTGCAATCCCACTGACTTTCAGGCATCTTCATAAAATAATGGAAAATGGCATTAGTCTCTCACTTTAAACCTTAATTTGTGCTTATTGATTTTTCTGTGCCACACATCTTTCATGAAAACACAAGCAACTGGAACAAGATGAAGCACTATTCCCTAATGAAGGTTCCTGTGCTGTTAAAATCTGCTTCTGAAGAAAAGTAAGAACACATCAGATCTGTAACTTATCTTTGCTGTTCAGAGCACATTTGAAATGTCCTGAGTTTTATGTATTCAATACAGTCTAAGAATTTCTTCTCAGGTTGTTTTTCTGGAATGACTACTGTATTAGCAATTTTCTATTTTTCTATATTGAGAAAAAATGTAATAATATGAGTAGAAGAACCACTATATTGTGTGCTGCACAGGAATTCAACCAGCACACTGAAAAAGATCAAGAGGGAACTTTTAGGTTTTAATTTTAAATTTAAAACACATTATACAGGCAAAATAAAGTAACAATAGGTCCCCTAGATATATTTAAGTAAATTCTGTAGTTCATTTGGACATAATAATCCATGTGGTACAATACAGAATTACCAGAAAATGCCCTACTTATGATGTATAATTGAAACTGTGCTTACAACCCTTGTTCACTGAAGAAATTTTCCAAGTTTGGCTGTCTGGCAATCCCCTTACTCCACAAATGCAGATTACAGAAAATGCTTAAAAAGCAATTGGCCATCATGGTTTGGAGAAAGTCATTAAAAGAAAAGCACCATTGGAAGTTCTGTGCCTGACGCTGAAGGTCCAAAAAGTACGGAGGGTTAAAGCTATCAAGTTTGATTACTACAAGCAAAATAATTGTAAAAATTGTAAATAACTGCTAAGTTTCTTCATTTAAGTCACACAACAGAGTCTTTCTGGTCATGCCATTTCATATTCATTCTCTGAGAATGACAGATATTACAAATTATCTAAAATCATCCCTTCTCTTTGAAGTTTAGAAAAAAAAAAAATCTCCATCACTATTTGGTTTCCTAAACTCATTTTCCTCTGTTAAAGAAAATCTAGATGGAGTTGAATTAATTTTCTTGCTCCTGTATGTTTCTTCTGTTCTCTTTAACTTGACAACTCCTATAAACCTGACCTTGCGTAAGACCATTCCTCAGGGGTAGCAGAAGCAGGAGACAATCATCTCCAAAGGACAGTGCTCTGACAACTGCAACACCACTTGACAAAATGCAGTGCTCTTCATAATGTAGCCAGATGGCTGTGCTAAATGCCTGTTGACAAACAACTAAAATATCTATGCCCTCTAAAATCAGTTAGGGATAACTGAAACTTCAGAAAAGAAAAATATTATCCCTGTAAACAATTAACCAATATGAGTGTGGTTTTAGTTTGCTATCTTTAGAATGCTGGGGATCTCATAATACAATTTTAAGGATGTCAAATGAGGCATGATTTAGTAAAATTACTTTGCATATGCTATGTAGTAATCCACAAGGATGTACATTTGTAAGGGTTCACGCTTTCTTTTGCAAATTATAAAAGAATTGAACACCACTGTCTAGGTAAATCCACTGCTTTACGCATTTCATATTACAATATATTTAGCTAGTTATATTTCTGTCATGGAACAGCCATGGAAAACCTCAAATATATTCTGATCATTTCATATCAATTAAAATGCATTGTTGACCCTGCAAGGAGGAAGAATTATCAAGTCATGGAGCTAACATATTGTTAAATTTTATGGTTAATCAGATTATTGCAGACCATAAATATTCATGGTAAAAGTGAGCTAGTTTTCATGCATAATCACAGGTACAAAGAGACAGAATTTGTGAATCTGTACGGACAATGTTAACATCAATAGCTAACATTATTGGCAGCTCTTTAAAAAGTTTGATTTGAGAAAATTGTATTTGCAAACTTGGTCACAACAGTTATATAAGATCTCTTATTCAAATCATTCCTGCTTTGCCCATAATTTCAGTCCATATATATATGACTATGCCAAAAATATTCTAGAAACATATGATCTGCAAAAAAACAGATTTCTTAAACTACACCATTCCCCTCCCTTGAGGTCTCTCAGAATTATCCAAATAATTTCTACTCCGAGTCCAAAAGACTAAGTATTAGGATATTTGGGACTTAATGTCACAGAACATTCTGTTACTATCTTCCTTTGAACAGGGAAGAGCTATGGATGTCATCTATCTGGACTTCTGTAAAGCATGGTCCATGACATGGTCCCCCACAATACCCTTCTCTCTAAATTGGAGAGATATTGGTTTGATGGACTGTTCTGTGGATGAGGAACTGGTTGGATGGTGACGTCCAGAGGGTAGTGGTCAATGGCTCAGTGTCTGGATGGAGATCAGTGACGACTGGTGTCCCTCAGGGGTCCATATGAGAACCAGTACTATCTTCATCAGTGACATGGTGGGATCAAGTGCATCCCCAGAAAATTTGCAGATGACATCAAGCTGAGTGGTGTGGCTGATATGTCTAAGGGACGGGATGCCATCCAGAGGGACCTGAGCAACCTCAAGAAGTGGGCCCATGTGAACCTCATGTAGTTCAACAAAGCTAAATTCATGGTCCTGCACATGGGTCAGGGCAATCCCAAGCACAAATACAGGCTGAGGGATTGAGAGCAGCCCTGGGAGAGGACTTGGGGATGTTGGTGAATGGAAAACTGTATATGAGCCAACAAAGTGTGCTTGCAACCTGGAAAGCCAAATGTATCCTAGACTGCTTTGAGAGAAGTGTGGCCAGCAGGTTGAGGTAGGTGGTTCTGCCCCTCTACTCTGCTCTTGTGAGACCCCACCTACAGTGCTGTGTCCAGCTTTGGGGTCCCCAGATTAGGAAAGACATGGACCTGTTGGAGCGAATCCAGAGGAGGCCATGAAGATGCTCAGGGTGCTGGAGCACCTCCCTTTGAGGACAGGCTGAGAGAGTTGGGGTTGTTCAGCCTGGAGAAGAGAAGGCTTCAGGGAGACCTTATAGCGGCCTTCCAGTGCTTAAAGGGGGCTACAGGAAAGATGGGGAGGGACTCTGCATCAGAAGGTGTAGAGTTTTAAACTGAAAAATAGTAGACTCAGATTAGATATAAGGAAGAAATTCTTTGTTGTGAGGGTGATGAGACACAGGCACATGTTTCCCAAAGAGGTGGTAGATGCCCTGTCCCTGGAAACATTCAAGGCCAGGTTGGATGGGGCTCTGAGTAACCTGATCTAGTTGAAGATGTCCCTGCTCATTGCAAGGGGGTTGGACTAGATGACCTTTAAAGGTCCCCTCCAACTCAAACCATTCTATGATTCCATGACAGTTACAGCTTTGAGAATGAGTCTAACTTGGACATCTTTGTTAAACAAGACAGCTTCAGAAGAGCATCAACGAACTAGTAGGAGACAGGAACTGGAAAATCCCAGTCTAGATGTGGCTCAAAGTGGGTCTAATCTAATGTAAAATCTTCAGTATTAACTATCATTCTTAGATGTGCTTTACATATCATATGTAAGCAAGCCTCCCATTTGCAAACTACTTGATAATCTGCATGAGGCAGAGCCCTTTCACCATTAACATGCAGCTAAAACACATCAGTTTAAAAAAAAAAAATAAACAACAACCAACCCACAGTATAAATACTGTAAAACATAAACATTCATGATTAATTCTGAAGGTTGAAAAGTGTATATGCAAATAAAAGGAAATGGTAACTGCTCCCTTTTAAAAAAGGAGCTATTTCCTACAGATACTGATCTTCAGGTTTTAATGCTTCCTTAATTCTACTCTTGGTACATTACAGGCTGCAGAAACAGCACCTAATATAATCTAAGGCGCACATAACTCAGGTTGAGGCCAGACTATACTTGACATAGGAACACAGGAATTTGGAAAAGTAGAAATGGCAACCCATGGAGAAACAACTTGGGTAAGATTGCAGTGCACAAGCTTATTCTTCTCAATTCTTCAAAATATTGTGTCTGAAGTACATTCTTAAAAGATACCCTAACACAACATACAGAATTCGCCCACAATTTAATCAGAGATAGGTCCAGAGACCTAACATCAAGAACCATAGCTTTTGAGTATCATCCCTCTCTGCTAGCTTGGGAGGCTGTTTTACAAGACTGCTATATTATGTCTCTTCTTAACATGTATCATAAATACTTGCATTATGTAATTCTGCTTTCAGGTAGCTGCGGGAAGCTCACTGCTTTTCTTTTTTTGGGATACAAATCTATAGGTCACAGAACAACTATCTGTCATAGAGACAGAAGCCTTAAGTGTGTAAGTTCTACCAAGTCTTTGAACCAAGGCTAGCTGGAAACAGGGGCTCTTGCAGATTGTCCCTGTTAGATCTGAAGACCAATGGGCAAACAGTGCTTTTTGATAGAGCTCTGTTTTGGCACAAAGAAGGCACTACATCCAATTTTCCAGAATGTATCAGGAGACAGCATTTAGACTAGAGAGCCCTGCTTAAGTAAGACCTGTAGCAAAGAAATTCAGCTGTTTCAGATTACTAGGATGTCTTCTGTGTCTGCTGGTAAATTCTTTCAGTTGTGCTGATTCTTTCTACCCCATGTTCATAAATGAAGCCTTTGAAAAATAGTAAAGGCTGGCCAAACATCTCTTCCAGCTATACCTTGTGTATATCTGGAGGATGGCAGTGAAAAGATGGAGCTGATAGTTTCCATAACCAGAAATGATGTAATTTTGACAACTGTTTTAAAATGAGGAATTCAAGGTGATTGCCACATGTTTAAGCCAACACAGAAGAATAGGGAGCATTTACCATGTTACCTGGAAGTTCATCATCTACCAGACTAATTTGGTCCCACCTCTCTTATGTTGCACACACACAAAATCTCCTCTTGTCAGCTCAAACTTATGTGCACTACAACTAGTTTCCTCAGATTCTGGTCATTAAACAAATTATCTTAAAACAGATGAGCTTAGCATTTCTTTGAGGTGTCACATATGTAACTGTTATAAAAGTATCCTACTTAGAGCTGTGGGTTGTCCAGCATATTTGACTGCCATTCTCTCTTCAAAGGGATAATAACACACTAAAGAAAAAACCACACATACACATAAGAAACCCTTCAACCTGCCAGGACAACAGAGAATGAGCCAGTTCTCCTACAGTTGTTATTGACTCGGATTTGGGGTGAGTATAGACACCCACAGTGGAAAACACCTGCAATTGAAAAAGAATTGCTGTATTTGCAAATAAGATTAATTCCATTTAAGAGCTCCATTGTTTACTGGTTCTACAAAACTTACCAAGAAAGGTTTGTGGGGTTTTTTAACAGCTTCCTTTGAAACCAGACCTTGCAACAGCCTGCACAATGTTGAATCCAACAGCCATCAAATCCCTACATCCTTTCCTAATAAAATAGCTGTTCTTCCTTCTCTAGCTCCCCTCACCCCAGCCCTGAAGATGCAAGAACCATGGTGCTTCTTTCTGCTATGGTAAATCATCTGCTGCAACCCTAGTATAAGATGATTTTTCCATTATAGACTCTGCACCAATCCCTTCCATAAAAGTTTAATGGAGGTATGGGAGATTGATGGCATCAAGGAAAGGATTAGTTGTACAGAGGAGATATGGAGGCATGCCACAAGGGCTGCAGAAAGAAGTGCTGAAACGTAAGTTCAGGGTAGTTATCTGTGGCAAAACCTCTTTTTGGCATTCATTCCCTACACAAGCAGAACTGCTGTGTAAAGTGTGTCAAAAGCTAGATTAGCATTAGCAAAATAACTAGGGTAAAATTGATTTAAAGAAGGAGGCTTCTTAGTTGCTCGTGGAAAGAGAATAAAGATATTTAAATTATAATTCTGCAATTGACACATGTATTTTTTAAAAGGATATAATCATCTTGATGTCAGATATGCAGACTTCTGCCAAAAAAATAATAACAGCTTACAATTGGCACCTTCCACACAATATTTTAATGGCAAGATTAAATATCCGTGTTAAATTATCAGCAGTCTTCTGCAAGACAAAAGCCATTACCACACAATTATCCCTCTTCTCACATAATTTATAGGACTTGCTTCCATAACACATTGTCTAAAGCAGCACAGTCCCCTCTCTGAGTGTGAAGATCACTTTCCTATGACGGAGTTAGCAGTAGAGTACACGACAGACCCTTGCTGAGCATCTAACAGATGAGATGTTACACACTGGGTTCTCAGCTAACTGATTAATTGCAGATGTGCTGCCTTAAGGCACAATACACGTGGAAATTGGATGCTTGTAGGCAATACCAATTTTATTACAAACATGCAAAGACAGTATACATGCAGTAACATACAAATGTATATACAAAAAAGGCTCAGGAGGGTTGAAGGAAAGACTGCTGGGAGCAGACTACAAGGGCAGTTCCCTTGTCCAAATACAGTCCCTGTTACAAAGTATGCAAAAACTAATGACACAGTGGTCTGTAAAAACCTTTCAAGCAGTACTACTGCTCTGATTTTTCCAGCCTACAATTCATTGCTGTGGAAGCTACCATAAACCTAGAAGTGGTAGCCTGTGGCATGTACTGTGACAACGAAGTGCTCAGCTTATCTGGGCAGATAAAAATCAGTCTTGGATGGTTACAAGTGCATCTGACTTTGATGGCAAGGTAAAAAAGAGACAGTTTTTCTGGGACTTCATGGAAGCATTGGAACATACATGTTAGAAGCAATCTCTGAAAATCACCTGGTGCAACACGCTGCTCAAACCAGATTCACCTAGATCAGGTTCCTTAGGAACTTGTCCAGTTGAGGTTTAAATATCTTTGAGTAGAGACATCCCAGAAAAATTTAACTTACTGCCTCTCTCTAAGACCATCAGTCCCACCCAACTTTCCACCTACTTTCACATTCACTTATCTCACCTATTTGGTGAGCAGGAAACTATGAAGAGTGTGACAAGGGCCTTGCTAAAGTCAAAGTATACAATACCTCCTGCATCCACAGTGCTGGTCACCTCATCACAGGAGGAGTTGTGTATGCAGGCTGCACAGGACTCTGGATAAACCTGTACTGGCAGCTCCCAGTCACTTTCTCCTCCTTCCTGAGGCTCAAGTGCCTTCCAGGAGGATTTGCTTCCTGACCTTCCCAGGGGCACAGTAGGGCTGAGTAGCCTGTCATAACCCAACATGCTCTCCTTGGCCTTCTTGAAGACAGGTGAAACATTTGCCTTTTTTCCCCTTCATCAAGAACCTCCCCAGGTGCCATGACCTTTCAAAGATGGTACAGAACAGTCTTCAGTGACATGAGACAGCTCCCACAGCACCCCTAGGTGAACCCAAGGTTCTACAGACTTATCTGTGTCCCAGTGGGTGAAAAGATCCCTAACTCCATCCCCCTTTCCTGCTGGTAGCGTCATTCCCCCAGACTCTGCTTAGAAGGCTCAGGGACCTAAGGGCAGGCCCTATCAGTGAAAATAAACAAACCCAACAACAACAACAAAACAGTTGAGCACTTTTTTTTTCACTTTCTTTGTCATGAGGGCTCCTGCCCCCATGGAACAGAAAGGCTATGTTTTTCTCAGCCTTTCCTTTACTGTTGATGTACAACAGGAAAGCTTCTCTGTGCCCTTCATCGCCTCACCAGTTTCAGCTGTAGCTGAATGTTGACTTTCCTCACCCCACCCTCCACACTCAGGCAGTGGGTATCCTCCTGGTGGCTCTTTCTTCTTTTCAGCTTGTCTTCCATGTCCTTTATGCATTTGCAACTCCCTCCCCCATCTTGCAGTCCCCTGGATACCTCTGCTCTGCCCATGGAGAATCAATTGCCTCAGGTTATGGGAAATCTAGTTTGAAGGTCTCTTCACAAAATTAGCAAGCCTCTTTCCAAAGCGGCTTCTGCCCTACATTGTCAGATGTATTCCATCCCTGGATGTGTATTCTTCATCCTTTGAGGAGAGTCCCCAAAAAACTATGTTTATTCATATGGTCATGCGTGACCATATTTTAATGGCCACAAGAACTTTAAGGTCAAGGGATAGGATTTCTATTTCAAATGATGTGAAAATACCTGGATTCTTAAAATCCTCTCATTAGACTTACTACTCAGACAGGAAGAAACTCCAATTCCATCCAAACTGAAAATTAAGAGTGCAAAATATGGAAAGACTTAAGTATATGGTACATATGAACACATACAACCGCTCAACTTGCATGTTATGTCCCTGACTGATTGCAGACTGATTGATGCCACAATGAATGTTAACAACAGAAGTATAAACCATGTAAGTTGATTCAACACATTTCTACAGCCTAGGAAAACTGCAATCATATAAGAAGCTATTGCATTTTGAACAGCTAGAAGGCCTATATAAGGGAATTCAGTTGTAGGCTTCAAATATGAGACTGGTCTGCCATTGCCTGTTTCTTGCATGCTACTGTAGTGCTTCAAAAAGTTACATGAAGCCCACTTAAACACAACTTCCAGAATATTTTATAAAGTCCTTGTAAAGACAGCGGTTTTAAGACACTAGCAATACTCTTGATGTCTCCTGTTCTGTTCTTGTGATAAGTTTGTAATATTTCACAAATAGGATGCAATAGGAAGAACTTTTTGTCTCTGCCCCACACACAGAAATTTTGTAAATCCTTCTGGTTTACAAATGCTTTTTGATTACAGAGAATGAGATGCAATGACCCAAACTTCCTATTTTTTTTCAAACTGCTGCCAGACAACTTTGATTATGTACAGTTTTATATCATAACTACTGCCTCTTCCATATCTTATTGTACCAACATAAGTTGGAAAAAGATGATTTAAATAACTCATAAAATGCAAAATTCCATCCCATATTTTCCTCAAGAACATGGTACAAATAATCTTGAGAGCACCAAGAGGACAAGACAGATTGCATGCATGTCAGCAATGGGAAATGATACAATGAGTAAATGTTACTCTAACTACAAGACCTGCAATGATCTCCCTCCTCTAATTCAAGAGAAAATCCACATCACCTACACTTGAAGCCTCATGTTCTTTTACCCATTACTAAGCTGGAGTCTCAGCTTACTCAATGCAAATACAGAATAAATATATCTTAACTGCAAGACTAAGTCAAGATCCAGTTATTTCTTCCAAGCCAGATGAAAACAACTCCAGAGAATTTTAAAGAATTAAACAAATTGGAATGTATTTTACGTATTTTGGAGTAAAGTGCTTTCATATACACCCCCTTTTAAGACAAATATTTTTATTTATCCCCTATGTACTGGAAAAAGATCATTAAATATCTCTGTGTATAAATGATTATAGTTACAGCTAACAATAGGACTACCTCTTCTATTACAAAACACAGTAAGACAAACAATGGAACCTGTGGGCTTCACGAGTTACGAATAAAACCCCATAAGAGTTTCAGGTCCATTTGGAAACAGACCAGGAACGGACCTTTAAAGATTTCTTGCATCTAATCCTACACCATCAGTAATAAAAAGCATTACTCACTCCCTGATTTGTATTTCTGCTCTGCGCTCTTCATCAGTCTATGAATGCAGATATAAAGCTGTCTATCATCCATACAGAAATGTTCTACAACATATTTTTTAACCAAAAAAAACCCAAACATCAAAACAGCAGCTGAGATTTGGTAAACATTTAAGGAAAGATATTGCAGCAAAACCACAAACATGGCCACTTTCTGGGAGATTAAAAGCAAAAATACCATGCACTCCTAATTTACCAGTTTACCTCACATATCTGCAGGGAACATTTACTGATCAAATTATAAGGATCAGCAGCCTTACACCAATAAGGCAATTGAAATGTCATTGTGAAGAAATTTTCATCTGCAAATTTCTTCCCAATTTACATTCTTACAGTGTATAAATAACAAATTGGTCTGTAAAGCGGAGCAATGGAGTAGACAGAAACGGCTTTAAATTGCCACTTTAAGCACAGTTTGTCTTCTTGGAGGGTTCTCAGCCATTCCAATGGCTAAAGCACTGGAAGAAGATTTTCAGATTATTTGCTTCCCTGTGTGACCTTGAACAACTGTTTTCATCTCATCTGTGCCTCGGTTTCCCACCACCCAGAGAAGATTGAACAAGTTACACAAGCTGAGCTCAGACATTGAATGGAAAGCATTCCTTGAACAGAAGTGACAGCAGTCATGTATTACAGTCTATGCCTTTTCTTAACGTAGTTCTTGCCACCTTTAATGCTTAACAGAATAAATGGCCTACTTGGGTGATTTTGTTGATAAAATCGGGCATCTTGCAAACACTGCTCGGCAAAGATATTTTGTATTTGCAACTGAAGCTTGTTCCAGCAGTAATTCTGATTTCCTCCTCTGAACCCCCAAACTTAAAGTCAGATATAGGTATAGAAGAGAATATAGGAGTTAGTTCCTTCCTGCACCTCCTATACCATGTACTGCTGGTGATTTACTGCCAATTACCAACTGCATGTACAATCTTTTCTGAAACAGCTTCTCTAGTCACCTGAATATTTACTATATTTTCTATTTGTTTTTAAAGAGAGGCTTTAAGTCAATGCAAAATAAAAACTCACATGAATAATTTCAGCATATGTGACTACTGCATACTGCTTTAAAACATTGACTTGAGCTAGAAAGGGTTAGGCAGCTTGTACAAATAGTGTAAGGGGGAAAAATAAAAAATCAGCAAAAACTGATCACATGAGTTTTTTGATTTTGTACTTAGGCTGAACTGATACTTTTAAATTCTAAATACCACAGAGTCCCAATGCTGATCAAACTTTGTTTTATATATACTCTGCATGTACATATAATTTCAGTGGATTTTAATACGAATTTTAGTTTCAAGAGCTTGAAATTCTATAAACAATTTCAGCTCATCATTAATTACTTTCTAATAATATAACAAGACACAAAGAGTTTCTAACAATACAGCTTGCATATAAATTTTTTAAGGAACCTTTCAATTTCCCTCTGTACCATTAGCCCCTGTTGACATGTTGACAATTTCATTTTCTGTAAAGGCTGCATTGCTTGCAACACAGGAACACACATGCAAACAAATCAGTAGGTTCCACTTCAGATAAAAACAAAGAAAGTATTTCTGTAGTCCTGTGCTAATTCTGCTTTAAAATAAGCTGATCAAGAGGACCAAAAGTAATTTCATGAAAATATTAGAAAAGATGATGCCACCTCCTGTTCTCTTCCCTTTCCTATGTAAACATAAATAAATTTTATCTTTGTGTCACACATGCTTATAGCCATACACAGCTAGAGGGCTGGACCCGTATTGGTCGTTGGAGTATTCCATATCATGTGATGTCATGCTCATACATGCTCATAGGCATGTATGTAGATCTCTCACCTCTGATTTCAGTTTCCCGGTTGGTCAATGGTGGGATTTCTGCTGTGGTCGGGATCACTGCTGGGGGTGGGCTGCATACTGGTTGCTGGTCGGTGAGCCACTGCTGTATTTTACCTGTTTGGACTTACTGTTGTTACTGTTGTTTTGTTAGTATTACTTTTTTTTTTTTTTTTAATTCATTTTTTTTTTTTTTTTTTTTTTTTTTTTTTGTCCCTCCCCTATTTCACCAGACAGGGATTGGGGGAAGTAAATGACTGTCCATGTGGCAATTGGCTACCAGCTGAGTTCAAACCATGACAGTCTTTTGGCACCCAACGTGGGGCCTGAGGTGTGAGATAACAACAGAATTGGTCATAATGTTTAGTGCTTGACTCCTTAAGATTTTATCATCCCATTTGCAGTATGTATTTCCCATGCTATTGCTCACCATCCATGAGAGTTGAGACTGAATGGTTAGGATTTTGGTTTTGCTGTACTATGTAATGCTGATCTATGACAAGATTCAGCCATCAGGCCTGGAGCTATTTACAATTGTGTTTGATAAATACAGGAATTTCAAATATCCTTGGAACACTGACATTAACATGTCATCTTACTGCTAGGAGCTAGTGTGTTCCTGCATGTGGTTCAGGTTTTGGTCAGGGTTAAGCAACTACTTAAGACTATCACCAAGAAATCTACTCCAAGGTTGGAAAATTATGAGTGTCTGGGAGTCTGGTGTAGCATGGACAAGTACCTAGAACAGTGGGCACCTCCAGTGTAGTGGAACTTCACTCCTGCACCAGTGCAGAATCCTGAAGAACTAGTAAAATATTTGGAAAAAGTATGTTGTCTCCCAGGTAATTCCAGAGAGACACAGCTCACTGCAACATGCTGAGGCCTAGCCCATGCCTACCGAGTGTTACTAAACACTGTTCAGCGCCCTCAAAAGGAAGAGAAGGGCTCTGGATTTGGTAACCAAGTATCAGAAACTGCAGCCACTACAAGACCAAGGAGAGGTGCTGCAGCTGAACCAGAGGATCAACACATGGCAGTGTCAGTTGCTCCCATACAGAAGAAGAAATACACAAGAAAATCCCCTCGCAGTGTACAGGGTGATGATGAACGAGGCCCATCACAAGAACAGGAGGAGGAGGCAGAGCCAGTGATAGTCAGCCAATCCTTATCCCTGAGTGAGTTGTGACACATGTGAAAAGATTTCAGTCGCCATCCAGGTGAGCAACTCGCTACCTGGGATATCGGCCCCAGATGCTGGGATAGAGGGGCCAGTAACGTGGAATTAGAGGGTAGGGAAGCGAGGCAGCTGGGATCCCTGTCTAGGGAAGGGGGCATTGACAAAGCCATTGGAAAGGAGACGCAAAATCTTAGTCTCTGGAGGTGACTTCTGTCAAGTGCGAGGGAGAGGTATCCCTTCAAGGGCGATTTGTATGTCATCCAAGTAAGTGGACCACTATGGGGAGAGGCATTCAATACTAGAGAACTAGCCATGCGGGAGACAGTTTACTATGACCCATATAATGCACAGCTACCTACAGATCCAGATGAAGTCCAGTGCACCCAGCCCATGTGGAGGAAGTTTGTACAGGGCACACCCTCATCATATGCCAATGCATTAACAGTAATGGACTGGGGAGACAAAGAAGGACTAACAGTGAATGAACTGGTTTGCCGACTATAACAATATGACGAAAGTCTCTCTTCCTCCCTCATCACAGCTGTGGAGAATTTATCTCAAGATTTCCAGCAATTTAAGGAGGACATGTCCTACTCCCCACCCGCACGCACTAGAATCTTGGCTCTTAGGAGCAGTTATCTACTTGAGAGAACCAGTATACACCACAGGGGAGGCTGTGGCATCACCTGTGTAACTATGGAGAAGACATGAAGAAATGGGACAGAAGGCCTACCTACCTCCTAGAAGAGTGGGTACATCAGTTGAAAGGAAGAACAGCTACAAAATGGGGTTCTTTGAGGAGAAATACTGATCTGGTTTCCAATAATCAAGTGCACAAACAGAGCAGAAAGGTCAACTTTGCGCACTATCCTATAAAAGAACTTCTGATTTGTATTCACAGCAAGTGAATGATCAAGATGAGGCTGAAACCTGTGCACACCACACTAACCCATTTGTTGTTAGTGGGTATAATGACCAACCTTAGAGGTGCCCTGCCTCCAGCCAGGCAGAGGACAGGGACAGTTGAGTTTATTGGCCTGTGTGCATTCGATGGCCTGGCACATCTGACCCCCTGTGAGAGACAAGAAACCAGGCCTGTGAGAAACTAAGAAAAGCAGCCTGAGAAAGCAAAAGTTGAGGCTGATCGAAGAAATGCCTCAAATATTTGAAGACAAAACTATGAGTCACAGGGTGGATAGTGTGGAGGTTGAAGCTGGTAAGGCTGCCCCAATAACACAGGATGCAGCTGAAACGGGGAGACAGGGCGGTTCTGCTCTGGTGCATCTGGTCAGATTTCAGGGCCCATCTGTCCGGTGAATGAACTTTGGTTATTATCCATGAAATGCCTATTAAAGTTCACACCCCTCAATATGCTAATGAAGACTAACAAGATCATGCTAATTACATCATCCCATGAAACACCTCACCCCTCCCCATACACAGGATACGTAGGTCTGTGGGTCAGCCTAGGGGATGGACCCAAGGAAAGTGGGTATAAATCAAGGGGAGAGAAAGAAAGAGGGGGCCTGGAGAGTGCAGTGAAGCGAGGAAGATGAATGCAAGAGAAAAAGATGGCCACCTCCTGGAACCTTTGCTGGTGGGATCAACGTAGAAACCCAGACTGATGATCTGTATTTCCCCATTCCCTCTATCTCCCTCTTTCCCTTTTCCATTAAGAAATGCAAGGCATATTGTATTGCTCACCACAACTTGCTATATACTTAGCCAATTATCATGTGTTCAATTAGTACACTGTGGGTAGTTAATAAGTTTGGACTTGGAGACTTGTTGCCCCCTCCATTGGGGATTCATGAATCTGAGTCACTTGTCTCCCTTATCAGAGCGGGACATGACACCCCCAGCAGTATAAGGCTTTAGTGGACACTGGTGCTTAATGCACCCTAATGCTGTCAAATTTTAAAGGGGCAGAACCCATTTATATTTCATGAATGACAGAGGGGTCTCAACAGTTGACTGTATTGGAGGCCGAGGTGAGCCTAAGTTGAAAAGACTGGGAAAAACACCCCATTGTGACTGGTCCAGATGCTCCATGTATTCTTGATATAGATTATCTCAGGAGAGGGTACTTCAAGGACCCAAAAGGGTATTGGTGGGCTTTTGGTATAGCTGCCTTGGAAACAGAAGATTTTAAACAACTGTCTGTGTTACCTGGTCTCTCAGACGAACATTCTGTTGTGGGATTGCTGAGGGTCAAAAAACAATGGGTGCCAATTGCCACTACAACAGTGCACCGACGGCAATACCGCACCAATCAAGATTCTGTAATCCCTATCCATAAACAGATTCATCAGCTAGAGAGTCAAGGAGTCATCAGCTAGAGAGCCAATGAGTCATCAGCAGCAAGGCACACTCCCCCTTTAACAGCCCCATATGGCCAGTGCAAAAGTCTAATGGAGAGTGGAGATTGACAGTGGACTATGGTGGCCTGAATGAAGTCACATCACTGCTGAGTGCTGCTGTGCCATGCCACACATGTTAGAACTTCAGTATGAGCTAGAGTCAAAGGCAGCCAAGCAGTACACCATGACCGATATTGCTAATGCATTTTTCTCCATCCCTCTGGCAGCACAGTGCAGACTACAGTTTGCTTTTATCTGGAGGGGTGTCCAATACATCTGGAATCAACTGCCCCAGGGGTGGAAACACAGCCCCACCATTTGCCATGGACTGATCCATGCTGCACTGGAAAAGGAGGAAGCCCCGGAACATTTACAGTATATTGACATCAGTATATGGGGTAATACAGCAGAAGAAGTTTTTGAGAAAGGGGAGAAAATAATCCAAATCCTTCTGACAACCAGTTTTGCCACAGAACGTGGTAAGGTCAAGGGACCTGCAAAAGAGATTCAGTTTTTAGGAGTAAAATGGCAAGGTCGATATTGCCAGATTCCAATGGAGATGATTAATAAAATAAAAGCTATGTTCCCACCACCTAACACAAAGGAGACACAAGCTTTCTTAGGTGTTGTGGGTTTCTGGAGACTGCACATTCCAAATTACCATCAGATTGTAAACCCTCTCTATCAAGTGACCCAGAAAAAGAGCGATTTTTTATGGGCCCCAGAGCAACGACAAGCTTTTGAACAAATTAAACAGGGAGTAGTTTATGCAGTAGACCTTGGGCCAGTTCAGACAGGGCAAGATGTTAAAAATGTGCTCTACACTGCAACAGGGAAGAATGGCGCTACCTGGAGTCTCTGGCAGAGAGCACCAGGGGACACTCAGGGTTGACCTCTGGGGTTTTGGAGTCGAGGATACAGAGGATCCGAGGACCGCTACACTCCAACTGGAAAGGAGACACTGGCAGCATATGAAGGGGTTCGAGCTGCTTCAGAGGTGATTGGTACTGAAGCACAGCTCCTCCTGGCTCCCTGACTGCCAGTGCTGGGCTAGATGTTCAAAGGGAGTGTCCCCTCTACACACCATGCAACTGATGCCACATGGACTAAATGGGTCGCATTTGTCTCAGATTAGGGAGTCTCAGCCATCCAGGAATACTGGAAGCAATTACAAATTGGTCAGAAGGTAAAAATTTTGGAATGGTACCAGAGGAAGAGGTAATGCATGTTGAAGTGGCCCCACCATGTAATAAACTACTGGATAACAAGAAGCGATCTGCCCTGTTTACCGACAGGTCCTGTCACACTGTGGGGAACATCAAAGGTGGAAAACAGCTGTATGGAGCCCCACATGACAGGTCACTGCAGGTGCTGAAGGAGAAGGTGAATCAAGTCAGTTCACAGAGGTGAAAGCTGTCCAGTTGGCCTTGAGTATTGCTGAGAAAGGGGACCAGTGCTCTACGTCTGTGCTGACTCATGGATGGTGACAAATGCAGTGTGGGGGTAGTTACAGCAGTGGAAATGGAGCAACTGGCAGAGCAGAGGCAAATCCATCTGGGCTGCTGAATTATGGCAAGATAGTGCTGCTTGAATAGAGAATATGGTTGTGAAAGTACGTCACATAGATGCTCATGTACCCAAGAGCCAGGCCACTGAAGAACATCAGAACAATCAACAGTTCTGCCAAGTTTAAGGT
The DNA here is from genome assembly GCF_003259725.1 of Athene cunicularia. NCBI lineage: Eukaryota > Metazoa > Chordata > Aves > Strigiformes > Strigidae > Athene > Athene cunicularia. The sequence goes on along the minus strand of NW_020799144.1, from coordinate 5,904,274 downwards.
GGCTCAAGTAGATCTGGACTGGCAACATAAGGGTGAACAGTTTATGGCTTGCTGGGCCCATGACTCCTCAGGCCATCAGGGAAGAGATGCAACATATAGATGGGCTCGCGACAGAGGGGTGGACTTAACAATGGATGTTATTGCACAGGTAATTCACGAATGTAAGACATGTGCTATGATCAAGCAAGCCAAATGGTTAAACCCCATTTGATATGGAGGACAATGGTAAAAAAATAAGTGTGGGGAGGCCTGGCAGATTAATTATTCACACTCCCACAAACTCGGCATGGCAAGCACTATGTCCTTACAATGGTGGAAGCAACCACTGGATGGTTGGAAACTTACGTTGTGCCCCATAGCACTGCCTGGAACACCATTTTAGGCCTTGGGAAGAAGGTCTTATAGCAGCATGGCACGCCAGAAAGAATTGAGTCAGATAGTGGAACACGTTTCTGAAACAACCTCATAGACAGTTGGGCCAAAGAACATGGCACTGAGTGGACATATCATGTTCCCCACCATGCACCAGCCTCTGGAAAAATTGAACAATACAATGAATTGCTGAAAACTACAGAGAGAGCAAGGGGTGGTGGAACTTTCAAACACTGGGATGTGCATTTAGCAAAAGTCGCCCAGTTAGTCAATACCAGAGGATTTGCCAAGCAAGCTGGCCCTGCTCAGTCAAACATCTTACATAGTGAAGATGGGGATAAAGCCCCCATAGTGCGCATTAGGCATATGTTACAGAAGGCCGTTTGGGTTATATCTGCATTGGATAAAGGTATCACACAGAATCATCTAGGTTGGAAAAGACCCTGGAGATCATCTAGTCCAACTGTTCTCCTAGCACAGTTCCCACCTACAGCATATCCTTAAGCTCCAAATCGACCCTACTCTTGAACACCTCCAGGGATGGGGACTCCACCACCTCCCTGGGCAGCCCATTTCACCCTCTAACAACCCTTCCTGGCATCTAGTCTAAACCTTCTCTGATGCAACTTGAGACCATTCCCTCTTGTCCTGTTGCTTGTTACTAGGCTAAAGAGGCTCATCCCCAGCTCTCTGCACCCTCCTTTCAGGGAGCTGTAGAGGGTGATGAGGTCTCCCCTCAGCCTCCTCTTCTCCAGACTAAACACCCCCAGTTCCCTCAGCCGCTCCCCATACGACCTGTGCTCCAGACCCTGCACCAGCTCCGTTGCCCTTCTCTGGACACGCTCGAGTCATTCAATGTCCTTTTTGTAGTGAGGGGCCTAAAACTGAACCCAGTCATCGAGGTGCGGCCTCACCAGTGCTGAGTACAGGGGTCAGATCCCTTCCCTGTCCCTGCTGGCCACACTAGTGCTGACACAAGCCAGGATGCCATTGGCCTTCTTGGCCCCCTGGGCACACTGCTGGCTCCTGTCCAGCCGGCTGTCAATCACACACCCCCACACC
>NW_020799144.1:5816391-5902790 GCF_003259725.1 Athene cunicularia | reverse complement strand
CCCCCCCCCCGGTCCCTCTCTGACTGGCAGCTCTCCAGCCACTCCTCCCCAAGCCTGTAGCGCTGCTGGGGGTTGTTGTGGCCCAAGGGCAGCCCCCGGCATTTGCTCTTATTGAAACTCTCCCAGTTGGGCTCAGCCCATGGCTCCAGCCTGTCCAGGTCTCTCTGCAGAGCCTCCCTACCCTCGAGCAGATCAACACTCCCACCCAACTGGGTGTCACCTGCAAACTGACTGAGGGTGCACTCGATCCCCTCGTCTGGATCATCAGTAAAGATGTTAAACAGGAGTGGCCCCAAAACCCAGCCCTGGGGGACACCACTCGTGACTGGCTGCCAAGTGGATTTAGCTCTGTTTACCACAACTCTCTGGACCCGGTCGTCCAGCCTGTTTTTCACCCAGCAAAGTGTCCAAACCTTGATCAGCCATTTTTGCCAGGAGAATGCTGTGGGAAATGGTGTCAAAAGCCTTGCTAAAGTCAAGGTGAAAGTACATCGACAGCCTTTCCCTCATCCACTCAGCAGGTTGCCCTGTCATAGAAGGAGATCGGGTTTGTCAGGCAGGACCTGCCTTTCACAAACCCATGCTGACTGGGTCTGAGCATCTGGTTGTTCCTCATGTGTTGCATGATGGTGTTTAGGATGAGCTGCTCCATCAGCTTTCCGGGCACCGAAGTCAAGCTGACAGGCCTGTAATTTCCGGATCGCTCTTCCGACCCTTCCTATAGATGGGCACAACATTGGCCAATTTCCAATCAGTCGGGACCTCTCTGCTCAGCCAGGACTGCTGGTGAATGATGGGAAGCAGCTTGGCGAGCACCCAGCCAGCTCCTTCAGCACCCTCGGGTGTATCCCGTCTGGTCCCATGGACTTGTGTGTGTCTGTGTGATGCAGCAGGTCACTGACTGTCTCCTCCTGGAATGTGGGGGTTCGTTCTCCCAGTCTCTGTCTTCAGGCTGTGGAGGCTGGATTTCATCAATACAACTCACCTTGCTATGAAAGACTGAGGCAAAGAAGGCATTAAGTACCTCAGCCTTTTCCTCATCACTTGTTACCAAATTTCCTCCTGTGTCTAGCAGGGGATGGAGACTCTCCCTGGACTTTCTTTTGCTACTGACATACTTATAGAAACTTTTCTTGTTATCCTTGATTGCAGAGGCCAAATTAATTTCCAGTTGGGGTTTAGCCCTTCTGATTTCCACCCTGCATAGCCTCACAGCCTCTCTGTAATCACTGTGTGTGGCTAGCCCCTTCTTCCAAAGGCTGTAAACTCTCCTTTTCTCCCCGAGTTGCAGCCAAAGCTCCCTGTTCAGCCAGGGTGGTCTTCTCTGCTGCTGGCTTCTCTTACAGCACCTGGGGACAGCCTGCTCCTGAGCCATTAACACTTCCTTCTTAAAGAGCACCCAGCCTTCCTGGGCCCCTATACCCTTCAGGACAGTCTCCCAGGGGATCCTTTCAATGAGGTGCCTAAACAAGACAGTCAGCCCTTCTGAAGTCCAGGGTGTCAGTCCTGCTTAGCTCTCTCCTGATCTCTCTAAGAATAGAGAACTATTATTTTGTGATAGCTGTGCCCTAGTCGGCCTCCAAACTCCATGTTGTCCACCAGCCCTTCTCTGTTCACAAAGAGGAGATCCATCAGGGCAACTTCTCTGGTCGGTTCACTCATCAGCTGCATCAGGAAGTTGTCTCCCACACATTGTAGGAATCTCCAGGACTGGTCTCGTTCTGCTGTGTTGTATTTCCAGCAGATGTCTGGGGAGTTAAAGTCGCCCACAAGAACAAGGGCAAGCAGTCGTGAGATTTCTCCCAAGTGCCTATAAAATATCTCATCCATCTCTCTGTGGTGGTTGGGTGGCCTGTAGTAGACTACTACTACAACATCTGCCCTGTTGGCCTTCACCCTGATTCTAATGCAAAGACACTCAACCCTGTCTTCACTACACCTGTGCTCGAAGCAATCATAACAGTCCTTAAGATACAGTGCCACCCCACCACCTCTCCTTCCCTGTCTGTCCCTCCTAAAGAGCTTGTAACCGTCAATTGGCACACTGCAGTCATAGGAGACATCCCACCATGTTTCTGTAATAGCAACAACATCGTGATTTTCCTGTTTCATCACAGCTACAAGCTCCTCCTGTTTGTTACCCATGCTGTGTTCATTGGTATACATGCACTTCAGATGGGCTGATGTTTTGCCCCCTTCCCCCTTCAAATCTAGTTTAAAGCTCTGTCAATGAGCCCAGCTAACCCCCGCCCCAAGATCTCCTTCCCTCTCCAGGACAGATGCATTCCGTCTAACGTCAAAAGGTCAGGTGTCTTCTATACCAACCCATGATTGAAGAATCCAAAGCCCTGATGGTAACACCAGTCTTGGAGCCACCCATTCATCTGCTGAATTCTCCTGTGATCTTCCTCATTCATCCCCCCAACCACAGGGATGGAGGAGAACACAATTTGTGCCACTGACCCCTTCAGCAGTTTTCCAAAGGACCAGAAGTCTCTCTTTATTGCTTTAGGCCTTCTCCTGGTGATGTCATCACTACCTACCTGAAAAACCAGGAGAGGGTAGTAGTCCTTTGGTCTCACTAGGGTAGGGAGTGTTGCTGTGAGGTCCTTGATGTGGGCCCCAGGGAGGCAGCAGACTTCACTATGAAGCGGGTCTGGTCTGCATAAGGGGCATTTGACACCCCTTAGAGTGGAGTCACCCACTACAATGACTCTTCTGGGGTTCTTTTCAGAGCTGGTTTTAATACCTGGTCTGAAGTGACCTGGCCTTGGTGGACCTTGGTCTTCTTCGTTTGTCTCATTTTCTTCCTCCTTCTCTTCTTTGTTCAAAAGTTCCAGGGCCCTGAATCTATTGTGAAGGGACACCACGGAGGGTGAGGGAGGTGGGGAGAGGATTTTCCTGCTTCCCTAGCAGGGACCTGTTTCCAGCCTCCCTCGTCTCTTAGGGTCCCTCCTTCTGCCTGATAGCAAGAGGATGAGGGATTACCTGCCTTGTTTGGAGATTCCATTAGCTCCTGTTGCTTCAGGGGTGTTAGGGTGTTACTCCACCCGTCAATTTCCCGTTCACGGTCCCTAATACTTTTTAATCTCTCAACCTCTTCTTTGAGTTCCGCCACCATGTGTTGGATTACTTTTGCCCATGGACCTGGGTGCACATGGTGGATAATGCAGAAGGATGAAGTCTGATGTGTGCCTCAAGGAGATTTGATTTTAGGTGAAAATAGCCAATTATTTGAACTGTCAAATAACCCTGTACTGCAATTAGTGCCCCGCAATATACTCCTGCCACATCCAAAGCCTCCTGCTCCACCGACTGAGCCAACTTCACTTCATTTACTTGGGCTGCAAGGGAACACAGCTAGAGGGCTGGGCCTGGATTGGTCACTGGAGTATTCCTTATCATATGACATCATGCTCAGTATATAGGCAGGTGTGTGATCTCTCATGGCCTGTTTCAGTTTCCCAGTCGATGGTGGAATTTCTGGTGTGGTTGGGATCACTGCTGGGGGTGGGCTCCATGTTGGTTGCTGGTCAGTAAGCCACTGCCATATTTTACCCATTTGGACTTACTGTTGTTACTGTTTTTCTGTTAGTATTGCTTTTTTTTATTATTATTCAACCTATGAATTTCTTTTTTTTTTTATCCCTCCCCTATTTCAGCAGGGAGGGGGGGTAGTAAATGACTGGCCACATGATGATTGACTACTGGCTGAGTCCAAACCACAACAAGCATGCTCAACAGGATCCCAAACTCCACAATTTTGTGATCACTGCAGCCAAGGCTATCACTAACCAAGATATTACAAAGCAGGTTTTCTTGCTTTGTGAGTAGCAAGTCCTGCAGTGCCTCATTTCTGTCTGGCACATCCAAGAGTTGTATGAGGAAGCAGTTCTCTATGCATTCCAGGAACCTGATGGATGATCTGTGAGCTGCTGTACTGTTCTTCCAACAAATGTCTGGGTAGTTGAAATCCTGGGTAAGAACCAGGTTCTGCTGGCCTGAAGTTTGCTTAAGTGACCCAAATATTGCTTTGTTGGCCTTATCGTCTTGGTTTGGAGGTCAGTAGCAGATGCCAACTGTAAGGCCCCCCTTGGAGATGACCCTTCTGATCTTGACCCAGATGCATTTAATAGGGCTTCCACAATCACTGTAGCTGACTCCGATATATTAAAAGGTTCTCCTTAACAAAGAGCACGACAACTCCTCCTCTTCTTCCCTGCCTGTCCTTATGAAACAGCCTATAGCCATCCATTGCAGTGCTCCAGCCATGGGAGTTGTCCCATCATGTTTCAGTTATTCCTATGATATCATGACTTTCTGACTGGTTGCAGAGCTCCAGTTCCTGCAGTTTGTTCCTCAGGCTGTGTGCATTGGTACACATACCCTTCTGGTCTTCTGGTTCACACCTTGGGAGGCAGCCAAGGAACACTTGTTACTGCTGTGCTTGGCCTGGCTTATTCCCTAGTTGGTTGCAATGGTGTGAACGTGGCCACTTTGGTCCCCACCCCCTGAGTCCTTTAGTTTAAAGCCCCCCTCATCAAGCTGGCCAGCCCTGCCTCTTCTAGACAGTTGAATCCCACCCTTCCCTAATAGGCTACAGTCATTGAAGAATGTCTTCTTTAAAACGATTTCACTAATGTCTGAAATAAGTTAAAGTAATGGTTTAATTTAGAAAAGACAACAACTGTTTCCAGTCAAAAGCACTTCTATTCTTCTTTTCCACCCTATGGGGATATTTTTGCAACTGGAGTAGACACTAAGAATAGCTGTATGAAGCCCCCTTGCTTCTGGCATTTCTTCATGGATGGAGCTCCTTCCCACAAGTCCCTTATGGGTCTTACCACACCCATCCCAGACCCTCAAAACATGTCTTCAGATGCCAATTATTGAGCACCACAAAATTTCAACTTTTCTAGTTGACAGCTGAGAAAAAGACTGTGCCATTAACACTGGCATATTTTCTTAGTTCACAAATAGTTTGTCCAGGGAAGGAAAAGAAACCAGGCAACATCACCATTTCTGGAGCAGAGCGATTCCTGAAATTGAAGCCAACAACCCCCACCTTTGCACAGGATATCCAGAGAAATAGCCGGAAGCCACTACTGACAAAAGTAGTGTTCAGAGCCATAAAATCATAAGCAGGATTACCAGCCTCTAAATGGGTCATGGGCTGTGTCTCTGGGGTTCCAGCACCTAAGGTAGAAAGGACAATACCTTAAAAAGTCAGATTCAGCATTTGGCTTTATTTTATTTTCTCATCATCTTTTGAAGTCACTGTTTTTCAGAGATATTCCTACATTAAAATGGCTTTCCACAGAGAAAGCCAGTAGGAGTATGACCTTGGCTGAGATGTTAATTTATACATTTCCTTCCTTCTGTCGCTCACTTTTTGTAGGTGAGCCTTTAACAAATACTAGCAAGATTTCTTGTTTTGACTGCACAAGGGAAAATAAAGCCTCTGGCAACAGAACTGCAATCACTTCTTAAATGCTGTGGTAAGAAAATTGAACATAGCCCATACTGTATCTGGAGGGCACTGATCTTCAAGAGGTAGTTCACTTAGATTCATACATTTCTTACATAAAAACATTAATGTATATTCCATTTCAAGCCACTTGACTGAAACAAAAAAACTTCTAAAAAGGCAGCAGGTACTCAGTAGGATATTCACCAAAATGTCTCTTTCTTTAAGCAGCAAGTGCAACAACTGATTTGCTTCTAGGCAAATGTCACATTTTTAGCTGAATTATTTTAAAGGTGCTAAGTTGCTCTTTTATGGAAAGGTTTTTTTATTTTAAGACAAAAGTGCCAGATTTACTCTTTTCCTAAAACACCCATAATTGTTTCTTGAACCAAAACAATCTTTTACCTCTGCATGATGTTAAGTATATCTTCTTCAAATATTGAAATAAAGCAAAATTTCAATAAATCTAAGTTTTTGGAAGTGGGCCTAGACACTCTAATTTGTGGAGACAACCATGAAAAATGCAGGAAGAGCTCACGTAATTACTGTTTTCTGAGTAAATATATGTAAGCCAGAGGATGCACAATATTACAGTGCTCTGGTTTATGAAGAGATAGCTATGTTTTCCTCAAACTGGTCACGGTATGAAATACCAGGGCTGAGCAATTTGTACCAGTCCACTTGAGTAATTTTCCCTGAAAACTAACTTTGGTTAAAAACTGTTATCTGTGAGAATCCTGCTTAGTCCCTTGTGTTTTTATTAGCAAGATTAAACAATTAACAGAAAAGCCAAATCAGAACTTTTCTGTACTAAACACTGAAACCCATCATGACCTGGCTTTGGACAAGGGGATTCTTTTGACAAAAGGACTGACAAGCCTGAGAGCAATATTACACTCTTTTATCAATGCAATGGCAGGCACAGGATAGCACTTATTAAGTCAAGCCTTCTGTCTCTGGAAATACCAACACTGGCTACACCTAATACTGCTAATAAAATTTTATTATCCTGAGAATTGGTGGTTTCTTTTGGTCATTCTTATTCTTGGGGTATCTTTACTGAGATTATTAACACTGAAGAGTTTCAACAGGTTCAAATGACACTTTATCCACCATATATGCAAAATCTGCAGATTATTCCTATAGAAATTAATTTTAAAATTTTGAGCACCTACAACAGGATACATAAGTATATACATAGGTACATATATATGCCTTATGTCTGTACAGCAAAGCCTCTTCTTTGTGAATGTATGGACTTCAATTTAAGGGAGTGTTTCAGACATGATTTTTGGTCTCATTTACATATAACTATGGGAGTAAGTATTCCTTCTCCCACTTCTCCACCCTCAACAAAACATACACATTAGCTAATTATGGAAAGCAGATGCCCTGATTTAAGTATCTTCTTAGATACCAGCATGCAAAAGGAAGCACTGGCATTTCAGGACAGCAGAAGAAAGCTGTATTCATAGATGGTACCATACTCTTGCATTACAGTGGTCAGATATAATCCCAGAGCAATCAAATTTCATTTACTGATAAAGTTTTGCACAATAAATTACTCAGTTTTTCATAAAGGAAATCTTTGGTGTTATGGATTTAAAGATGTATTCAGTACAACTACAAAAGTTGTCTTCAAATGATCATGCAAAGGCAAACTTCCACAGGATATACAATGAGCACAGACACATTGAAGGACAACAGACAGGACTGAGTTTGTTTGCCCTATAGAACATTGTATGCTTCTGATCTGAGAAATACGAGAGGTGTTCTCAATTTTCAAGATACCAGTTGGCTACTTAGCTTTAATACGAGGTCAAAACATGTGGTGACACGAAGTTTCATATGCACACATGTGCATACACCAGCTGTAAAAAATGATTTGGTTAGCACGATTTCTGTGATATATCGGTTGTATTAAGAAATAGGCTTTTTTTTCCCACTCCAGGGCGAGTCTGAATAGTTTACGTACTTTGCACAGCTGGACAATCGTGTGAAAAGCAGCACTTTGTACAGCTTGTGCATGCCGGTTGGCACTCAGGCTGCTAGGGAATCAAGTGACTACAGCCTCTGGGGTACTTGTTAAACAGAGAACAACACTTTACCAGATCACCTCCTTCCATCAGGACTTCTCCCACTATTCTGTACCAGCTGGAAAAGTCTTAACAATCCACACCAGAGTAACTTTGAATTCTGTAAAAGATCAGAGATTCCTTTTAAGAAAACAGAACAGAAAACCTCTTTCCTCAAACTCAGTCCCTGATGAAGCAGGTCTGCTCTGTTCCAGCTCACAGCCCAACCAGGGACACCCAGGTGTCATACAGGAGCTGCCTCCTACCCCAGGTCACCCACCTCTGTGGCAGCCACAAAAAACAGGGGAACTGCCCCAAATTGAGTACAGCTGACAAGCCTGAGAATGTCTGTATAGGCATGGATGTTTGTGAAGTATTTAAGTGCTGAAGCACCCAAGATTGTTAGACACCCTGATAATGCCTATCACTGAAGAGCACTGGCATCCAGAATAACCCTCTGCATCTTTTCCATGGTAGCAGAACAGAGCTAACTGGAGTCACAGATCTGTCCCTCAATACAGCCACAGCTTATTTTCCTTGTTTAAACTGTGATTGTCTTTATGTAAGCAAAATTGACAGTTAAAGTGATGAATAATGACAATGCCATTAATAGGCTCCTGCTTAAATCTATTAAACATAGAACCTCATAGAGGCAGAGGCTATGATGTCAGTTTAACAAAAGCTGACTGATGTATTAATGAGAGAGACTCATTAGCAAAATTAGATCTGCTGTTCAGCAAGGTCTGATGGTATCACCCTATTTGCATTAGAAGTGTGCATGTTGGCACCCAGGATTTCTGTCAGAAGGCTGTTGAGGATAAATGCTAAACCCTTCCCTCCATAACACAGCAGCTCTGCTATAAAAGTGCTACAGCAAGTGAAACAATTCAACGTTTGGCTGACAGTTAGCAAATACCTTCTGCTGGTAGTGGGCCCCCTGCAATGCATATGTTTAAGAAGAAAGCTTTAAGCATGAATGATAGACCATGTCTGACTGACTGCTACATCTGTTAACATGCATTTGGCTAGTGTCCCCTTGTCACTTTTCTGAAATACCAAGAAAGAAAACACAGATCCTTTGGGCAAATGAAGTAGAGGTGCAAACTGCAGTCACACCTCCTTGTCTCCTTGCAGTATCACTTCTTGTCTTCATAAATAACACAGACTCACTTGCCTACTCATGGCAAGTAGCCACAGTTCACACTTGCAATAGGGATCAGTCACAACACATTGCCATTATGTTTCATACTACACTGTAAGACACAAGACTCTGTATAGGTGGAAAAAAGGAAGGACTTCAACTTTGTTATGGTTCTGCATTTGGTACTATTCTTTTGAAAAGGTCCCCTCCCTCACCCCTACCATGATGAACAGTGGCCTGTGTGTGAGTAGGAAGGAGACACTGCATTGCTACTAGTGGTGGTCAAGTATCTGACAGTTTACTGTAGGTTTTGCTATAATCCGAGAACAGAAATCACTGTTTACAGAAGGAGTAGATGCAGCTTCTGCTAAATTAAACCTCCTGAGAGGAGAAAAAAAGAAAACCACAGGAACAAGAGCACTTGGACATAAGAGGTCAGGTTGACTTTGAAGTGCTCACTGAAGTGTTCATGAAACAGCAACAATCTCCCTCCCTACTTTTCTCCTACCCCCTAAGGTTCCTGCAATGACAATTTTGGCTGTCATAAGACACATTTTTATAAATCAGCAAAGTTAATGATGCAGCACTACATAAATGCAAGGAATCTTGGAGTCCTCAACACTTACCTTTGATTGTAACACAGTGTAAAATTGATGTGAGCCTGTCACATTCGAGTTTGGGTTTGTAATGAGCACGTTCATCCCAGTGTTAAAGAAAATATTTAGCTTTAAAAGGGACAACACTGTACTACTGATTATATTTTACATCTAGATTATAATGATTGCTTAGCAATTCAAAATCTTCAGTGCTTTGTTGGATAGATTTTCAAACATACCATGTACTATCCTGACACTGACAGGAGTTATATTTTTTATTTATTTCTCATGCAGAGAGAAGAATATTTCTTAGCCACTAACTGTCTATTCTAGAAATGTCTAATACAGAATATATGAAGCCAGACTAGCATTAGTGGTCTGTGAATATGGCTTATCCTTGGGAAAAATATCAGATGCAGGGAACTTCAATTAACCACACAGTACTGGTGGACATAAAATTACTTTGGCCTCAGAAGTCTCAATAAATAAATCTGAGATAAATGAAACTCCCTTTTTTCATTCTCTATAAAATTAACAATGTCTCCTCATGGATCTTCATTAGATTTAACATTAAAAATAAAAATCAGAAGCACTAAAGAGTTATATTTAAGAACAGGAAGTGTAGAACAGAGATGTAAAATAAGGAAAAAAATGTTAATCCCACAATAAAATTCCATACAGCATTTTGCACAAGTGAAATAGGGGAACAGGCATGCTGGAAGTTCAGGGAGAGTTCCTGGGAAGCCCTAGTGGAATATGAGATACACACCCTTCAGTGGTGATTCATTGACAGCACCAAAACTACTACTAAAACAAACCTTTAGCTTGGACCAGTGTCTTGTCCCATGTATGCTAACTGAACAAAAAGACAAAAAAATTTCATGGACTTTGGTTCTCAAAAGCAGATTCTTCTGCAATCTTAAACAACTCAGATGGTTACTTACTAGTTACTAGTGAAAGCAGCCATATAGGAGATGTCCTGAGTAACTAACTGTATATGAAATGGGAAGTAGAAGGCACACCTGTGGCTCATCAGGGAAGAACTTTTTGGCATTTGTTCTCCTATGCTCATTAGTTTCTACACACACTCTGGTTAAGTGATTAGGAGTACAAACCTCTGTGATCAGAAGAGAAATGCAAGCTCTAGAATTGTGATCCCTTTCAGTGTATTGATCATCAAGGTACGTTGGTCAGTATGTACCTTGAAAGAAAAGGTCATAGCTGCCAAAATTAAAATGTAATAAATTTTGAAGTAATAGCTGCAGTACCTTTTTCTTGTGTATTGTGAAATGCTTGTACAGACCTCAAACAAGTGACACTGCTTTCCTCATCTTGATGAGAAAGTCATGCCTTCCAAAAACTGGAACCTGTATAAAATGCTCTATTTTACAGCATGATAAAGTTTGCTTTGTATTTTACAGAATAACGCAATATTCTCACATATGGTAATACAACTTTCAAGGATAATCCATATTTCCTTTTACGCTATACTCTCTGTAGATATTTTTGTTATGTACATCAAGCAGGTATGTATAAACAATTACAGAGTGAGCAGATAGCTTCTGCTCTTTATGCATCATCTTCCAAATGTTTCTTTAATGAAGACAAACCACTTCTTGCTGAGATTGCAGACCTTTTTAAAGTATACATTAATATTTCCAGAGCTTATTAAAACTACACCTTCTAAATTTTTAAACACTTAGCTATTACAACTGTCACAATTTCAAGGCAGAAAGGAGAGATGAATTACTACACATTACTGTGCATGCAATGATTGAGCATAGCCATGCTTTTGTAACCAACAGACTTTTTAAAAGCCAGAAGAGATTCACTCACTAGCTTCCCATTTCTATATAAAAGATTACACATTTTAATCCAGGACATTGGAAGTTAATAATTTTGTGAAATCCTATGTATATTCTCCTCAGTATTCTTCAGTCTCAAACCCCAAAAGGTTAATACTTTCTCTAGTATCATTCCACACACATTGTCTGTCTTTCCTTTTGAAATTATTTTAAGTATTATGGCAACAGAAATGCAAACGAGATCTTTTCCGGGAATATCCATCTCTCACAAATTTAAAGTACTATGCTTTAAAGAACTTTTGTACTGGTAAGATTTAAAACATTGTCTCCATCAAGACAAATATTTTAGAATTTTAAGGTATTTGCCTAGATGTCAGGATAGAAAAGCCAATATAACTGCCCTATTTAAAAAAACAAATGAAACCAGACACATTTTAACCAAATGTTTAAATTTTGCTGGCTTTCTAGGGAGTTAATGATGTTCCTTTCCCAGGCAGGGGTAGAAATGAAAGTACTAAAAGAATCAAAGGTGCAACGCCACCAGTTCTTTTCAAATACTTGAGAGCATGAAGACATCTCAACTGGTGTTTTTCACCTTTTTGAAAGGAGCTGGAAGTTTTATTAAATCCAAATAGCTAAAGAAGTTATTAAGGATTCACACAATACAGTATTTCCATATGAAGCGAACTACAGAACTTCAAGAGCTATAGAAACTGTGTGTTGCTCCTGTGAATAACCTGCAAGGGAAACAGTTTCCTACACGGTGTCTTGTTGCAGTTTGCTGCCACAAAGCATAGGGACATGAACAGTAAGTTCACCTGTTTTCTGAATCAAATGTATGCACACTGATACCGGAGGTCAGGAGACTAAAACTAAACTGTGGGTTTCTATTAGCTCTGTTTTCCAACCCTGAAGGAAGGGGAAAAAAAAAACCAACCAAAAAAACCCCCACACAAACAGATGCTCATATTTGCCCCATTCTGGGTGAGAAATAGCCACATCTATCACTGCAGAAAACACTTTTATATACAAATGTATTTCTATACACACAAGGGAAGAAGGAGATGAGACAATACAACCACTGACTTGCCCTGGTGGGCTTTTAGAGTTTTTTCTAGGATATTCACACAGGTCAATATTTTTTTTTATTTCTGTTTTTTTACCAATGGGATTATGCAGTAAGACCCCAGCTATGCAACTGAAAATTAAAAGAATAAGTTAATCTCATTTGTTTCAGTGGACCCACCAACTGCCAAAAGCACTCCCTGATGTTAACTACTCCGGAGACTCAGTGGTTTCCAAACTGAACCTAAACACACACAAAGCCTTGATGATCTCCGCTGGAGCTCAGAGTATCTAACAGCTGCAAGTGACTGCTCTAGCCAATTACTCCCAGAAACAAAAAGAATATACAATCACTACAGGAAGAAGGCTCTCTGCCAGTGAAATATTAATGCATTTTTAGGCAGCTGCTGTTTGCACTGAATCTTGGTTCAAGTTTTCTCAAAGGTGAAACTCCTTTTGTAAATTACTGTTCCTCTACCTGTTTTTACAGAGTAGCAAAAAGGGTAGCATGGTCTGGAAAACATTTTGAGAAATCTTTAGCACTTAAATTTCAGTCAAAGTTCATTATAGAAAACAGCTTTATGTTTTTCCTGTTTCAGGGACTACTGCTTATCTAAGACTATTTACTCTTGTATAACACCACCTGTTCAGAGAAATATTTTACAGCATCCCTTAAACATGGTTAAACTTTGCATCCTCTTGTTTCCTACAGAAGTCTGTTCATAACTATAACTTCTTAGGAATTGCTCTTCATTGATCTTGTGAGTACATTTTCCATGACATCATGGTGTGCCTCATCCCAGATGAATGCAGCTGCTTTACTGATTCTCAGCACAGATCTGCTCTTTAGCAGTCACTGATTAGGCATTTCAGAACAGAGGCATCTAGCATCATGTACAGCAATCTGAAGGCACCAGCAAAGATGCTCCCTGCAGTTTTAGCAGCATAAGCCATGAAGAATAAGACACAATAATTCACAAAATCATACATTATTGTATGTCTTCAGCTAAGTGAATACAGGGGCATAGCCCAGCAGTGAAGCAAATATGAAATCACTGTAACCAGGCCCTTGTTCAGAGACTGGACAAAATATGTGAAGCAAGTTTAAGGTAGTATTTTTAGATTTTTTTAATGCCACTTCTGTGAATGAGTTCTAATGGTAAGAGCTTTTAAAGTATGGATTATTCCCACCAACCTAGAGAAAATTTTTCAAAAGTGTTTTCCTTTTGACCAACATTTTCTATAGTACTGCTTGAGTTCAAACTGAACTAAATACTCTTCACTTAAGAACTGTTTCTAAGCAGCCTTTCAAAGCAGCAGCACTTAAAGATGAATCAGTGATAAAATGCAATGGATCTAGCCACAGTCATGGTATGCCAAGAGTACTAAAAATAGTAATTGTAATAAGTTTCTCCAATAATTAATGCACAGGAAGGTCAGGGGAAATCAGCTTTTCTGCTGGAGTGGAATAAACACAAGGTTCAACATTTTAGGGGCTCATTCCTGTTCTGCACATATGCAAGGGCTTCATGACTGATGCCCCACCATGGAGAAAAAAAAAAAAAAAAAAAAAAGGCAGTAGGAATCCAGTCTCACATACATGAAGCCTTTGTTTGTGTTTGTGACCACATCCATGGGATGCCAGTGGTGTCAGTGCTGTGCTGTGGCATTATCTGAACTATCATGGCTGATATGTTTTGAAGCTTGGAGATCTTGATCAGGAAATTAAGACAGATAGCTTTCAAAGAACAAAGTTTTCCAAAACACCTGGAAAATCTATTTGTTTTCAAGAATTGTTTCCCCTAATGTGTAGGACTCTAGCTGCTTTTACCAATCTGCTTGTTTCATGCAGTAAGTCCATTTTCCATTGAATCTTGGAAAGAACAAATCTGTTTGAAATAGCATATACCTGGATAAAGATTTAATTTTCATAACCTCTTTTGTTTCTTTTCTTCTCCCTCCTGTTGGTTTTACACAGAGTATTTCCTGCTGTGTTCCCAGACCACAAAATTTAGCATCAAACTCAATTGTCTCAGCTGATTGTCCCGCTCATCACAGAACATCTCTTGCTATGCACAAAACTACTGTTTTGACAGCATAGAACTAGAAGGCTCATTTTGCCTTTGATCTTGCAATTCCAACAAAACTGCTTATAGATTCACCTGCCAGTGGTACAGCAGAAAACAGTGTGAAGTCTGGTTTTCTTCTCCACAGTGACGATATGCAATAAAGAAATCATTAACAGTGGAATTTACATAACAGACCTCAAATTAAATGGTCGTTTATTTTCCTGCAGAAAACAGGGTCAAAATACTTTTTCCCTTGACTATGCTGGGAAAAGGGGAATCCTCTTACCTCTGAATTCATATGAATATGAATTAGCAAGGGATTATTAGTATTTTCAATTACCTAGTACTAAACAAATGCCGTTCCACTTGATTCAGGGTTTTGGGGAAAGAGAAAGCATTCTCATAGATACAGGCCTTTAAAGACTAGTTAACCCTTAAGCATTTTCTATATAATTTTTTTCATTATAATCAGCCTCTTGATTTCACAATGGGCTCTATGCTTCATTAACCTTAGAAAAATCTTAAAATACCAAGTGAATACACTACCACACAGGCTAATAGTTTCATTAACCAGAGATTTGACCTTAACCCTTCAGATATAATTTCTAACATCTTCACTGAAACACAGTAAGTGCTCTATTTTCAGGAAAAAGAATCACTTAGCAGCTTCCAAAAATCTCAATATATTCACAAACTCAATTTGAAATGTAGAGAGGAGTATGAATAGCTACAGAAAAAAGGGTTAACGATCACAGTGAAAAATGACCATTACTAGAATTACTTGTGTTCTAGAAGAAATAAAGTAGTTCTATCTCAGTGCCATTCTTCTCTTTTGAACTCATCATTATCACATAATTTTCTACTTTTCACAGTGAATTTCTGAAATTTCCTAGGACAAAGGCTACTTAAAAAAAAAAATACTACCCCTATTAACATTTATCATCTATTTGAATGTCAGTTTCCAAAAAAACCTTCAACAGATTTCTGACAGAGTCATTTAAGGCTAGGCCCTACTTTACTGCCAAGATGTGCAGTGGATAGTGAACTACCACAAGTACAGTAGCCCAGTGGCCAGAGGGAAGCCATACCAGCACACACTGTGCTTCCAGCACCAGCTTGACCCTGTACGTGCAGTCCTTGCTCTGAAAAGACAAAGCAAACTCTGGACCATCAACCAGAGATGCCCGTGCTCCCACACCACATCTGAAGTCAGGTTTTATCTTGCCTTCACCTGGGCTCTGAGGGAAGGCGGGTGACAAGTTCCTTAAAGAAGCCTGCCAGACCTGGCACAGAGATAGCCAACACAACGTCTTAACTTTCATACGCAAAGAACAAGATCCCCGTTTCACTCTTTCTGTGCAGCTATTCTTGTATCCCTTTAGCACTGTATAACAGTTTATGATTTCCTGACATGTGCTTTTAGGGAGCTGTTATAGCTGTGAACAGTTTAGCATGTTTGGAACCTACTCCTGTTAAAAATTCACTATGTTATTTACAAGAGCACACATGCCAGAAATACATTATGGGAGAACAGCAGCAGGAAAAATGCCATGCTTACGTGGGAATATACGTGCTGTTCACACATGCAAAAGTACATGGTGGGTATTGTCCACCTGATGAGGGATCTCTGCCTCTATAAGCTAAACATGCAGAAGCATCAGTGTTATGTTTGATATTTAAAAACATTTAGGTTGTTGGTCCCACACTCTTTCCCAGATCTTCCTTTCAACTCCGGAGTAGTGAAAAGATTGTGCTTAAATGCATAGAAAGAAAAAGATTACACTGAAGTTCTGAACAATGCAATCTTTTCCCATCTGTAAAGGTCTCTGCTGGCAGTAGAACCCAGATGAGCTTCCAATGGCTTAAGAAAGTGTCTTTCTACGCTCCCCAGTCAACAAGGTGGTTGGATCTTCTTTCCTTGGATCCTCGCCCTACCAGAACCTTGAACAGATATATCTTGACAACTGCATCCATACATCTTGCAGCAATAGAAAAACTATGCACAGTCTAAAGTGAAGAAAGAAAAAAAGTATTTACACATCAAGGAAATTCTCATTCCCTCTTGAATTTTCCCCCTACAAATTGCTTCCTCATGTTTGGGGATATATATTTTTATTTTGTGTATCTACTGAAGCTGGGATAGTTCCAGAGAACCCGATTTCTTTCATAACTTAATTTATATGAATGGGAATTTATGATCTTCTGATGGTATCAGTAACACATGCAGTAAGGTGCTACTGTAATTTCAGGACTGAAAAGAATTAAGAATACAGACTTGACCTGAATGCTGCATTTCAGCCCACACAGTAGGAAAGAGCACAGCCTCAGTGAAAAATGCTCAGCTTGCAAGCTCATGGTAGTAGTCAAAAGGAGAGAAAAACATCCCAGTGTTAAAAGTGAAATGACAGTCTCATATCCTTTTGCTCCCTCCTTTTCTCCAGTCTGAAAACATCATACTGGCAATACCAGTATAATATTAATAAATCTGAATGTGAAGCAACTCTTTTTCCACAAAGCATTAGGAACAACGTATCATGCTGAAGCTGGAAGGGACAATACATGAGAGATGAAAAGAAAAACCCTCCCGTAAACCAGTTTTGCTTCATTTACTAAGAAAATCAGATTCTTGAGAGGGCTGTTAGAGCTCAGCTGGTAAGCAGCTGTCTGGATTTAGAAACAACAGCTTAGAATCTGTAAAGTTTTCCAATATCTGATGACATTTAAGGGACCTAACAAGAAACAAGAACTCCATGACCTTCAACAGGAAGTGCCACTCACTGAACATGACACACCTGCTTATCTATAGGCAAAGGAGCCTCAAGAGCAAGAATTAAACTAGGTAGATCCGAGATGGTATTTCCGCAGGTGGCCTGGAGTTACTCAGGATGGAGAGATGACAGTACCAACACGAAAAAAAAAAAAAAAAGAAAAAAAAAAGTAGTTATCTTCCCAAAGGTCTGGTATGCAATTAGGTTCATTTTGGTAAAGAGCAGCAAGTCTGATGGAAGATTGGATGCCTCCAAGAGACTCCACCTCCTCTCCTCTACTGGCCACGCTGAGCTGTTCAAGAAGCTGATCATCCCTTCTGGCTAAATAGGCTCCTATAACCACGTGCAGAGCTGCTCACTTTATCCCATTTGTTACTGTCACTTTGGTGACTTCCACTGCATAGTGTATGCATTCCTGGTGAAACGCTAAAGAAGTTCAACGCCACTTTCTGAACCCAAAGCCTCAACTCTTAATTTTCCACCTGTCTTGGTGGCTAACTGAAACCACATTATGATAGGAACAGGGTCTCTCCCAGAGCCAGACATTGCTTTCTCCTAATACGTGGACACCTGGAGAAGACTGCTTTGCCCAAAACCACACAAAATCCAAAATGAGATTCCAGTCCCAAAACCTGCTGGTACCTGTTACCATGACTGCTGCTGAATTCCGCCAAATGGCTTTGAATTTGCAAGTTTACCCATCTCTTCAAAACCCCATCTGCTGAAGGGATACCTGACATGGACTAGACTCACCAGATTACAGGGTTGTTTCTGAACAGGGTATTCAGAAAAATCTAAAGATCACAATTTGAGGAGGTGTATTTTGTGAGATCTGTCACAATATTGCCATACTACTTAATGACCTTTTATGTTTAGGAGTTATCTAAGGAGAAAACGCTGTTAGATAGGTGCAAACATAGTCATATAATGCCTAACAAGACTCCCTGACATCATTTACCATGTATTCCCTGGATTAGACCTTGTAAGGCTGGTTTACAATTCAAAGTTTTTAAAAGTAGAAGGTTAAGAACTAGACAATGTTATAAGACTATCTCAGCCATAGTACCCTGAAGTAAAACAAAAAAACTCCCACCTGGAATATTTTACAAATTCGATCTTCATCAATGGAAGACAGCACTTGCTAATTCTCACATAGGCAAAAAAAAGGCTTTGCAGCAGCAGCATCTTCAGGAACTTCACACAACTGGAGAAATATCAACTTTTTCTAAGGAAACTAAGTTTGCCTCTAAGTACCTGGTATGAACCGATTCATTCACTGTCCTATAGAAATCCTCATCTTAGAGCTGCTGCTAAGGAAAAAGCTCTGTGTGGAACAGAGATAAAGTAAGTTATTTTGATACATCTAACAATTACTTCAAATTCTATCATGAGGAAGGAAATTGGGTCATCACTTCCTTGCAACTCTTCCTTTCCTTTAATTAATAGCTACAAAATTTTATTGTGGACAGATTCTTAAAGTAAGGGCTCTCGGTGTCTCTTCAAAGATTTACCACACTGGGTGATCTCAAGAAATATACAAGACTTCACAGGTGACAGTACAGTCAGCCAAAGAAGTTCACTTCTAATTTTTTAGTTTACTTTTTTTTCTGCTCACCATGCTTTTCACAAATGTCAAAGAAGCCCACTATCAACTGAGAATTTGGCAACACAATTTGAAAGCTCCTTTACAGGTTTCCACTGCCATTGCCTTTATTTTTTTCACATATTTTTTTTGTTTTGGTTCTGCTTTTCTGAACCAGCTAGCTTGGTAGCAGAAAATGAAATACCCATTTTCCCAGAGGAAGCAAGAACTAGCTATCTTGGATGACCAAAGACAGTAGTCACTGAAACAAGAGAAATCTTGATGGGCTTCAGACAACCTGAATTTTCTACAATTTTAACATTCTTTTTTAGGATTTGCTTCTTTCCCCAGTTGTTCTGAGGGGTGGACATATAAATTCCTGAGGCATCAGCTTCAGGGTTATGATAAATACTGTTAGGCTATCTAGAATGTGGAAGACGCTGTTTTCAATCAGGAGAGTAACCAGCAGCATCCAGGAATGAGTTCTCATTTGAAAGTAAGTTGTTAATCAGCTGTAGGACAGTTTCTCTAAGTCCTGGATAGGCAACCTAATGGATAATTTGAAGATTAACTTTGCCCTTTCTGATCTTCCCTGAAGTCTGGAAAACACATAACCTACATTCTTGTTCTTCAGCTTTTCCTCTGTTACTTCCACAAATCTATTTGTTTGGCTTGGATGCATGATGACACATCTTAATGATGCATGAATGGGTTGGTTAATAGATCAGAAAGGTGAGATGGGGTACAACACATCATGTGTGGCTGCTGAACGTTAGCACAATGAACAGGAATTTGAGGAAGCCTAAACTCACTCTACTAAATATTTTCCCTATATTAAAAAAAAAAAAAACAAACCAAAAAACCACCACCAGCAGGCATCATTTATGGCTTTACAGTTACAGTTTACTTTTACAGTTTACATTTACTTTCAAACTTCAGATTTATAATATATCTGAGTTTGTGTTAATAAAAATGGATACTGCAACTGTTTGCAATGAATATGCAACACAACAAGAAAGAAGTAATTAAACCAGAAAGTGTCTGGAGTCATAACTTCTCAGAAAACATGAACTGTTGGAACGGGCAGCTTGAAGGGTACAACTGAACTGTTCACATCCATCAGAATAGTGCCTATGTTAACCAGGGACATTAAAAACAAAGCCTGCCACCACACTTCTGCTTGTTTTATCTTCTGTGGTGGTACAAAACACAGATAGGGGTAGGAAATAAGTGTTTCACTTTGACATATCTCTGCTTTCCTTCTGACAGAACAGGCTGCTACAGAATACCTTGTATTTCTCAAAGTTAATACCAAACTTTTGAAACAGGTAGACATCTTGAAGTGGTGGACTAACTTTTAGGGCTATTTAATTTTTTATTAGAGAATATTGTCTTTCGTAAGTGTTGGCAAATAGCCCTGTTGTATCATCAGGTGAGTGACCTGCAGAAGCTTTTATTAGCAGAACATTCAAGAAAAACTTGAAACTAAGAACATCCTTGCACTGAGAGCACAGAAATATATGTTTTGTATTTTGTAAATAAGCAACATAAATACTACGGAAGGGTCCTAATTCATAAATGAGAATTTAGTAATGGTTGTAATAACAGTTGCTTCTAATTTTTTTGTAAAGCCTGCAGTATTTATAATCAATACTCTGCCAGCACTTGCAGCAACTTTCCTTACAGTATTACAGGGTCACTAAAAATGTCATGTTAACTTAAACTCACTTATGTATAGGAGCCACAGGATATAGCACATAAAATAAGAAATCAGATGCTTTATTAACTTCCTGCAGTTATGCTTGCTTTTTTCAGAGTGGCCTTACAAGTTTGAAAAAATTCATTTTTGCCTTGCAAAATTCATTTATGTCTCCAAGCAGAATGTTGGGGAAAACCAGAAAGTAAGAGTAATTAGTATATAAGACAGTAATGCATCAGACTTAATAGCATAAAGTTAAGCAACCTTTTAACCCACTGAAGTCACTCATGTTGTTTTGAGAGTACCTGAAAGTTTACATTGCTTCCTTGATTTTTGTCAGTTACTAAAACTTTGGGCAACAAGTCAGGCTTTTCAGATTAAAATTGCTCTTCAACCAAACAGCAGACTTCCTGCATTATCACAGTGTACCTGTTCCACCTCCTCCCATCAGAAAACCCAACCTCTCCTCCAGCTTTGCTTTAAAAAGCCCAGATGACCTCCAGTGTGCTACCACATCTGCTGGACCAAAGCATTAGTCATCACAGCAGTAGTTTTGTAGATGGATGCCTCCACAGTGAAGTATAATTAGGAAAATTTAAGTGTAAAAATAGGTGCACTGTTCTTTGTTTTGAGAAGCACATATTGAAATGCTGAAGTTTGAATGTCACAGCTGGGCAGACAAAGCCTGATGTTAAAGAAGGCGCAAGCACAGTTGGATCAACAGTGTGAACAGGGCTGAAATAGTACAGTCCCAGGCCATTATTTTACCCATGGAGCATATCTCAAATTGTGTTCATTTCTCAAACTGTTATAGTAAAAAACCCTGACATACACTCTGAATCAAGCTATAAATTTTGCTAGTAAGTCCTAACTACTTGCTGCTTTTCAAGATCTAACTTAAGTCACCATTTCTACCCATCTAGTCACCTTCATGCAGTGTCTTTGCAGTGACAATACAAAGGGAAATAGATTTTTAATGTCAGTCGGGCCTGTTCAGCAGTACAGGTAAAAATATCCCTGACTTACTGTACCTGATGATCCCTGGGTGTTATGCAACAAATACACACCATCTACAACCCCAACAGACAGCTGTCCACTTAAAAACCACACCTTTTCCATTCACACTCAAACACCCCTTTCCCAAAGGAAGGCTTTTCTAGACACAGGTGGGAAGTTCACCTGTTACAGCTGATTTCATTATACACATCTTTTGCAGAAGCAGCACACAAGTCTCAAGCATGCTTCTGCAGTAACAAGGCCCTTCCACAACTGCCCCAGCTAACATTACAGCTCACCCTCTGCCAGGGTCATGCTTCCCTCTCATCTAACACTTAGTCCTGTACAGGTGTTACAGATATTCCTGGAACTCATATTATATAGGTACAAAAGGAACTAGTCCTCCACCACCATATCACACGAAGCAGTTCCACATTTTCTTCCATAGGTTTATCATAAAACTTTAATATAGTAAGAAAAGTACTAACTCTGTAGAAATTTGTATCACATTCTCTTACTCAGGAGCCCCAGTTTCCCAGAGGTGCTCAGCTACGTATTATCAAATATGTGTTTTTCCACACTGACCTTTCCTTTGGACAACTGCACTTACTGCTGGTAACTTTTAGTGTTGTTCCTTGACTACCCGCTTATCTGCAGTTAGCCCTCAAAATATAAATCTTGATTTTAAACTGAAGGCAGTTACAAAAACACATTTTTGTCCTCATTTCCATATAATAAAGATAATTGAACTGTGGCTAGTTACACTATACTCAGACTGATGTCACTTGAGAATTAGAACTATCCTTCCATGAAAGACTGCAAGCTGAACACACAGATGCCCTTGCTGGAATATGAACTCTAAATATAGCTCCTCATTTGCTGCCAAGCATTGTGTCTTGCATCTTTTCATTACTTCAGCCACCAAAGAACATAACCACATAAAAGTACACGCTGTAAGTAAATATAAAGAGTCAGTTTGTTATCACTTGTTATGACAAACTGACATATCTTGAGGTACTATTATCTACATGTCTTGTTCACAGACTTATGACACCATCCATCATCCAAGTAAGCTTGACTCCATCACACGGCAGTGATGGGAAGTGCTCCACACCACAACACAGGCTACGCGGTTTTCTATCAAGAAAATCTTACAGTAAAGATGTAAGAGAAGGTGAAAGAAAACAGTTTAAAAAAGCTACACTGCATAATCCACTTTTGGATTCTAACAGGTGGAAATTCACTTAATTCAGCTGAACAAAGCAAATAAATTTAGGACTATGGGTACTTTAAAAGGGCAAGAGACAGTTAACTGCTTTTAAAGAATTTCTTCAAGAGCTGGGAAAGGAAAACAGCAAGCTAAGGTTAACTGAATATTCACTCAATTAATGGAGCCCAGAAATTAATGCGGTAATTAAACAGCAAATGGACACTGCTACAAAGAGCAAATCCTTCCCTTTCCTATTTATCCTAACACATTAGGGTATTAACTTAGCTACACTGAATAGCAGTCTGCCAGCCAGACAGCAATTTTTTTTTTTTTCTGAATGTGTTTAATCACCCTTATTTATTCTATCAGCCTAAGTACTGCGAGGTTTGTATAAAACCAAAATGAAAAGATCTGACATAATTCTAACGTAACAGAACTGGTACACAGCTCCACTGTCTTACCTCGTTGTGGATAACTAGGAATCTAGGCTAAGGTAAAAGGAGCTTGCAAGCTTTGCAGAAACCTCTCAACTCAGACTGCTTACCCGTTAAAGCAGAGGACAGTATGGTAAGAGACCTGCTGGTGACACTGTTTTCCCTTCAACTTTGTTTATTGATGTACCGAACATGAAAAAGTACAAAGGATCCAAACACAAAAGAAAACATGTACAACCTCTTAAATACTCAACAGAATATATTTTCCAACAGATGCGAATTAATTTGTACTATACAACTTCAAATAAATACCAGCCTTATATTTTACTAAGTGCTCTGATAAACACTGTAAAGTGAAGCCCAATTTACATGCCTTCTCATCAATGCCATTACTTGCTACAGTAGTATAGGAAAGAAGCATGTAGCTACTGTTTTCCCCATATTGGAAAGTTTGTGATTTCTATAGTATATACAATTTTTAATGCAGAGGATTAGCTTTAACAATCTAAATGCACCTAAGAATGAGGAAGTGCTCAGGAAGCCAATTGATTTTTGATTAGCATTGAGTGGGTCAGCATGAAAACTCGCTTACTCACTTTAGCACGCGCTTCACAGTATATGTACTGTACTATACTGAAAAATTTATAACTACAGTTTAAAAGAATATGAACCAAAAGCAACTGCAAAGATAGTGTACAACTATGTTATGCATAGAACATTGCTTTTTCTAAGGGGAAGCATATGAGCATCTCAGTTTATACAAAAAGCAGGACGTAACTACATAGTTGTCAGTGCATCCTGGTGAAGGCATCAAACCCTCAGCTTTTTTGAAAAATTTAATTATAAGCTAGATGCTAATCAGAAAATATTCTGTATTTTTTTTCCTTAAATTTTTTCAATGCATGGTAAAGACTTTTTCTATTTCCCCAAATAGTGATTTAAGCATCATACAAAGTTAAATTTCAATAGCATACAGGTATTTATGGTTTTTGTATGAAAAATGTAAGGAAATTTGTTCAAAACCTATGATTATACTCGTTTTTTTACCACAAACATATTTATAAACAAAAATGTAGCATCACCATAAACAGCTGAAGCTAGACTATCTACAGACAAAAATAGCAACAGATCTGATGCACTGTAAATTCAAGTCCTCAGGACAACAAAAATGAATAATCAGACCTCAAGTAACAATGTTAATGCCATTTACAAAGAAAAAACTCATACAAAAACATTCAAAATTGAACATCACTTGGCATGTAACATAAACTCAAACCAAAATTAGCTGAAAGGTTTGTAACTCAAGGTCTTATTTACATTACACAAAGCTCAGGTGTTAGCTTTGAACATAACTTTCAAAATACCTCCAGAAGCACCCAATTCGGGCCACTTTTGCTGATTTGCTACAGTGCAAACCATGCTCAATGTCTTTTCTCAAAGACAAAACAATTCTTCAAACAATAGCAAGTACATCACTAAACACCATGAGCTCTATCTGAAGGGAATTCTTTAGGAAGAACAGATTTTTTTTCCCCCCCATCTCAGTATTTTAAGTTTCCTGCTTGCTCTTATACTTTTTCAAAATTTTCATTTGTTTTAAAATCACAAATTAATGTGAGCCACCTATCACTTAATAACCAGGATGATCAAAGACTCCACTGATGATTACAAAAATGAAACCAACAGTGCATCCCATTGACTCTACTTCTTAATACAAAGGTCTCAAAAGTATTTCTACATCATAAATCTTTCTAAATTTTCCCCAACAATTGCAAATTTCCTGGTAAGTTTCAAAAGCTCACTAGGTGTCATATGAAGAGATTTCTCAAAGTATTCAAGTCAAAATATTTGTTCCAGGACCAGTAAAAAGTTTCTCCAAATTTTTTTTTACAAAAATAGATGCTTTTTTAAACCCACATCAAAGAGGCTCTTATCTCTTTGGCAAGGTACTGCTTTACGAAAAGTTCTCCAGTATTCTTACAATAAGCTTTTATAATGTGTTCCCACTCCCCAACCCAAATGATAATTATAAAATAAATACTGATAACTTCATAAATAAATGTAAACTTCAAATACTTTTATTGAACAAAACAGTGATGCATTAACATGTAAATTAAACACAAGGCAAATCAAGAAATAACCAAAAACCACCTTAAAGCGTAACACAAAGCCTTAATGTTTACTCATATGTTAAAGACAGTCATGTAAAGAAAAAACTTCTTCCCTTAGCTGAAACATTTTAAAAGGTCTACCTTCTTCAAAGAAGGCAATAGAATATGCATCGTGACAGGTAAAAACCCTGTACCTCTTGTGAATATTCAAACACAGAAGATATGTAAGAAGTTTTAATTCAAATATTAGCAATAAAAAAATCTCACATATTCTTAGGATGCTAAGTCATTTTATCCCCATTTCCACACTGGCATACAACAAAGGCATTTACTAATGCATAAAGCTTCTTGTAAATTGCCTTTGTTGTATAGTTTTCATGTATTAATGCACTGAGAATAACTTGTTAGGCTTTGTGCGTTTTGTTTGTTTTGAAGGAGACCTGCAATACTCTGTCCCCAAGGCGGTATCCATTCAGGCTGGCTATTGCCATAGCTGCCTCATCGTAGTTTGTCATAGTCACAAATCCAAAACCTTTGCACTTATTGGTGTTAAAGTCACGGATGACCTTCACATTGGTTACTGCTCCGAAGGGTCCGAACATTTGCCAGAGGATACTCTCATCAGCATCAGGGGCTAAGTTGTACACAAAAATGCACCATCCAGTTCCTGGATGTCCAGGGATATTAATTCCGGCCAAACTGGTCATTCCATCAATGGTCATTGGAGGAAACCTACTGAAGAACAGGGGAAAACAAAACAGAATCATAAAGCTGTTCACAAAAAAACCCAGCAAAGACATTTCAGAATAAAAGGCAAAATGATACAAGACTTTTCACAGCATGAACACATGGGCCAGACTAATAAGATAACACTGCAAATGTTTTTTTCCCCAACTGCACAAATGCTGTGTACAATACTATACAGAAGTAGGAAGAACAGCACTAGGTCTGAAAGGAAGTAACATAGAAAAACAGAAGAAAAGCATGCTGTAAAACCAGTGACGATTAGCAAGTCATTTGAAACAGGAATTCCATGGAACTAATACAAAATAAGTTTGTCTTTCATGCACAATTCACCAAAATGAACAAATTTCAGCCAAAGTCCCAACATGCAACAATCCAACATAAGTCCTACTGGAAGACAACACAAAATATGTATTAATTTGGTTACTATGAACCTAATAGTGCTTTATTACCTCTTTACTCCATAAGCCATGTTGAGCAGATTGTCCAACCTGAAAAACATTTAGCAAAATATTCAGTCTTCAGACTTCTCCACACTTTAATCTTAAGGAAATTTGGTATATTATGGCCACATCCCTTACAGAACCTCATGCAAAAGTTGAATTACCACCACCGATAGAGCTGTGACACATTACACCTTATACAGTTAGTGAACACAAAATAGATGTTCTTGTGCAGTATTCACAACCATAAATAGTTCAGTTCAGAAAGTGCACCACTACACCTTTAGCCTGAGACAAATACTGTTAGCATCTCAGTGAAGTTTTCCAGATTACTAACTTGTTTTGAATGAAGCCACTACAGAATCTTCTGACAATCTACTGACCAAAATATGCAAAATGCAGGGTTTGAAGGCAGTTGTAAATGTTCAGACATGAACTGCAAACATTTTTTGTTTTCTTACTCTTTTCCAGAACCAAATGTTTTTAGAATCCATACATATGTTAGACTAAACTTTCTCCATGTATTTCTTCCATCACCTTCCTGCAACCTGCTAAACTGCAATATGCCACCAAAACTCTTAATACCTAGTCAATACCCGGAACATGCAGTGCCTACCAATCCCATTAATCTTATTCCTGAAGTCTCTTAAAAGTACTTCTCTAAGAAAATTCCTCCCCTAAATACGCTCTGGTTTCTTCCTTGCAAAGCCCAGACATATGAAGAGAAAGTCTTAAAGGCTCTCTTCAGTACTCCACAAAATATGAACTTAGGTTAAAAGGGTACTCTTGATTTAGTTTTTAGCTTACAGCTAACTTACAGATCTGTACCTTACTGTGATTTCTCTCCAGTAATAAGCTACAGGATTTAAACTATTACTGGTATACAGAATCCAGAGTTAAGTGCTGCAGTAGAGTAACTACATCTGTGCACAAAAAACTTGAAAATTTGTTTGGTCTTGTCTGCAGCTAAATAAAGGTCTTAAACAACAAAGCATTATGACTCTGCAGTAAGCTGGTTTTGCAGATGCACTGACAGGAAAGCAAGACACCAGATCCCTAAAAAAGCACCAACCAGGAAATTTAAAAATGCCTGACTACTATCAGCAGACTTAAGTGTGGATTAACATTTGTCATTAACATTTAGGGATAGAGAAAAGGGTGAACAGTTCTAGGAGACACCACCACTTACACATCCTTGCTGCAGAGCAGCTCACTTAATTTTTCATACACTGTAGTATTTTCATTAGTTACCTGAACAACTTAAAAAAATTCTGGAAAAATTCTCAGGGGCATTCACTAGACAATTTTTAAAGATGCTTTAATTTACACATCTTACAGAAACTGGGTAATTACATATAGCTGCTTTTGAAAGTCCAGCTCAGGATTTTTCTTAATAAGAAAAAAAATGCATTGCAGTGATTCTATTGTTCTTTACTATTGAAGTTTACAATGACTGTTTTCAGGCCTCTGTCAACTATTGATAGAAACAGAGCAATTGCATCAGGTCATCCTGAAATTGTGTTGGGTTTGTGTGTGGCAAGGTTTTTGTAGTGGGGAGGGGGTTACAGCAGTGGCCCCTGTGAGAACTTTCTCAAAGCTCCCCTGGCTCCAAGTTCAATCCACCTCTGGCCAAAGTCAAGCCAATTAGTGGTGGCGGCTGCACATCAGTGATAAAGTATTTAAGGGGAACCTGGAAAGGAAGAGTGGTTGTGAGATACCTATGTGAACACCAGGAACCATGCAAACTTCTTCAGTGGAAGAAAAAAGGAGGAAGAGGAGAGAGGTACACCGGAGCAGAGAGGTACACCAGAGCAGAGAGGTACACCAGAGCAGAGAGGTACACCAGAGCAGAGATTGCCCTGCAGCCCATGGTGAGAGGTCAGACTGTGCCCTGCACCCATGGAGGTCACCAGTGGAGCAGATGCTCACCTGTAGCCCATGGAGGGCCCTACACTGGAGCAGGGGGCTGTGAATGGAGAAGGCCAGAACCTCGAAGGAACCACGTACTGGGGTAGCCTGTGGGAGGGACCCGCGCTGGAGCGTTCTGTGAAGCGCTGCCGCCTGTGGGAAGGACTTATGTCAGAGAAGTTCACAGAGGGCTGTCTTCCATGAGAGGGACCCCACACTGGAGCAGAAAAACTGTGTGAGGAGTCCTCCCTGTGAGGAGGAAGGACTGTCAGAGAAAAAGGGTGACGAACTTACCACAACTCCCATTCCCTCCCCCCTGAAGGGTAGGAGGGACAGAAATTGGGAGCAAAGCTGAGCCCAGGAAGAAGGGAGGGGTTGGGAGAGGAAGGTGTTTTTAAGTTGGGGTTGTATTTCTCACTCTCCTACTCTGACTAGAAGATTAAGTGGTGGTGGTGGTGTTTAAATTGATGTTCTTTTTCCTCCTCTAGCAAGTCTGTCTTTGCCCTCAACCATAACTGGTGAGTCATCCCTTCTGGTCCTCAATTCCCAGGCCTTTTGTTTTATTTTCCCTCCCCATTCCTGAGGGGGAAGGAATGAGCAAGCAGCTGCATGGTGTTCAGTTGCCCTCTGAGTTCAAACCAGGACAGAAATGTATAAAAGACATGAAAGTTCTGAAGCATCAGAACTACAGTCAGCAGAGATGGAATGCTTCAAC
The DNA here is from genome assembly GCF_003259725.1 of Athene cunicularia. Taxonomy (NCBI): domain Eukaryota; kingdom Metazoa; phylum Chordata; class Aves; order Strigiformes; family Strigidae; genus Athene; species Athene cunicularia. The sequence goes on along the minus strand of NW_020799144.1, from coordinate 5,873,962 downwards.
AACAGCAAAGACCTAAAAAGCCAAAAAACATGGTAACAGTTATAAAATTTAAAATTCAGCAAGGTTGTCTCTTTTAGTGAAGAAAGAGAAGACTGAAGACCTTCTCCAAAAAACTAATAAAAAAAAATCTAATATTTTTCTGCTGCTCCAGTTTACCTTTTGACCAGTCAGTTCAACCTTGTTCTTCCATCCACATCAACAGAAGTGAGCAGGATTTTACTCTCCCTCCTGTGCACTGCAGACTTGTACCTACTTAGTTTTTAAGTGGAGCAAATCGCAATGGCTCTTCTGGTCGCTTCAGGCATTACTTTACATTCGGTATCTCAGAAAAACATTTCCAGTAAAATTTAAACAGGCATTCATAGAAATACACAATCAAGTAACAACTTTAAGGTTCAAAGCCTAATGTTGCAGGACAGGGGTATGTTATTGAAATTAACTGCAAAGAACTTTTTAGGTCCTATCCAAAGAAAAAAACTCCAAGTTGGGAGAATTTTTACAAATCATAATAGATCTGGATTATATTAAATACAGATGCTACCCTAGCCAGAATAACCAATATCAAACACAGCCAAGTATCTGGGAAAAGTGCATCCTGAAAAACGCAATGAGTCAGCAGTCCAGACTTGCCAGCGTACGTTGAATGCTGTAACACACAGGCTGTACAACAACTCCCTCATGATCTTATTTCACAATACCCTTAGGTCCATCCTCCAAGTCTAATTTCTGCCCCTATGCTCTGCCTATGGAACAGTGCCAAGCCTACACACTAAGTTAACCCATTTATTCCTTAAGAAATTGTAAGAAACTCCACCAAATAATGAATTGGTTACCTCTTCCCTTAGGGTAGAAAGCCCACTCTAGTGCTGACATTTACACCTGTGAGACACTTTCAGCATGTATGGCTGAAAAGTTGAAGAAAAGAAGAATTCAGTTCTGCCACAACTGCAGTCCGTGAACTGTGAATATTAGGTCTGAGGGGGAGGGTAGCCAATGCAGAGCTTTTCAAGTTTGGTATATGCTCTTTAAAGCAAACTGTTAGAAGAGTTTATTTCTTAAAAAGTAAAATAAAAAATGTTTAAGTGTATTACTGTTTAGCCCAGGGGCAGAAGGTGGGAAGAAACGATCAAAATCACTGAAAAATCCGAGTTACTCATGAATGTAGATAATGCAGTATTTGTTTCACTTTGTTCTCACCATCTGTCCTTCTCAATACACTACATATCACAGGGCTGTAGTATGTCTGTAGTTTCAACATGATGGGAATATACAGCCACAAAAACACATGCAGAAAATATCTGAATAATATTCATTACAAAAGTTTGCAATAAGGGAAGACAAAGCATGACATGCAGGATTCAGAGAACTAACTAGGAAAAAACCTGATAGCCAGAACAGGGAGGAAAAATAGGGGGTAGGGAAGAAGAGGCTGGCTATGGCATGCCATATGGCTAAAAATTGAATTGCCTAGGTCAATGTTAACTGAATCAACCTGCACACTGATCAACAAGAATCTAAGGAATTAAATGTAACCTTTAGAAATTGATTTTTTTTTTTAGTGACTGTGTAGAAGAAAAAGATGTCATCTCAGTTTAAGTAGATTTTTTAGATACTAAAATGCTATCAATAGAATGAAATGCATTTTTGCTTCTAACTGTATTACAGGAGCATAGCTAAAGTTCAACATTTTCATGTGTCTCCCTCACACACAGAAATCACACAAGCAGGGAAGGAAAACAAACAGGCCCATGGGATGGATCATGTGGCTTCCAGCACAGTCACACACAAGTACGTACTGTACAGACTTACCTAAAACGTTGAGCCTGCTGAGCTAAAGGTGCTGGATACCTTCTGTTTGAAGAATGGTACAGCTGGGAAAGAATGGCCTGACTGGTTTTTTGGCTTGGATTGTTAGCAAACTTTACAGTGATGGGCTCTGTGGCACCTGTAGGTTTCTGGCCATTCAAGCCCTTGATAGCTTCTTCTGCTTCAATTCGCTTGTCAAATCGGATAAACCCCACACCCCTTGATACCCCTGCAGAGGGTGAAGGAAGCAAATAATTAATTCAGAGACTTTGGAATATTAGATCTTAACACTTGATTTTCACAGCCAATTGCTATGTTAATGGCCAATTGCTAGATAATTTTGAGCTTATTAGCACTGAGCTGTTGCTCAAAGAAGTATGAGTTTTCCACTGGAATTTATTATTTTTATTCTTAAATTTAACTCACATAAGATATACTGTATAGAAAGCTTGTAAGGTTGAGGAAAAACACAGCAAAGACAACTTAAACCTAGTGCATCAAAGAGTAATTCTGAAACAAAGCCATTTGGGGGGAGATGGAGGTGAACCCAGAGCCAGCTGTGCTGGAACCTCTGTTTAGCTCATGCTACTCTGCAGTATGTAAATGCACAGAAATTCTGTGAATAGATTAGTCACCTGCTCCCTAGTAGCAAGAAATGGCTTATGCTTTCCTGCAGCACCCTTTGATGTTCCCTTTGGAAAAAATATGCTGAGAGGACAAAGAATGAAGTGCAGGTTCTAAATTGCAGTAATGGAAATTACAGCCCTTTTTAACTATTACCTTTCAAGTAAAGATTCAGTTTCAGCAAACCACCATACATTTGTAGGTGTTCTTTTTGAAGAAAACTTTTCTTGGGCCACAAACTATTCCTTTGTATAGAAAAGTCACAAGGCAACACACAAGGGGATCACCAAGTGTTATGAAAGGTATTAAGAACACTGCACCTCAAAAACGTATACTGTGGCTTAAATATAAACACATTGAGGTGTCAATACTTGAGCCAATGAACATTAATCATTAACAAGAAATGCATTCTGTTCATAAACAATGATGATTTAAACCAAAGTGACAATGAGCAGGCATAAGAAAGCTTTAAAGAGGCAAATGTCACAACTTCCACTTTGCATTTTTCACCTGTCAGTCTGTGTCACAACCTTATTATTCATAACGCTTTGAGCCTACCTCTTCCAAATTACTAGGAAGGACGAAAGAAAACTTAAACCTATAAAACAGACTGTGCCAGAAAGCTACTGTGCACGTACTAGAATTATGAGTATTTAGAATTACAGTACACATTTGTAAGTTTAACCATATTTACTTATTTGGCCCATTTGTCAAAGCCCACCATTTCTATGTATGAATATACAGGAACATACTGTAAACAGCTATTTATTACACAAAGACCAGAAATCTGACCTGCAAATCTACTGCTTCTGCAAGTCACTACAGTGCCTTTACCTTTCCTTTCTCTGCCTCTCTTCAGTCTCACCAACTCACACTATTAAAACACTCCCTCAGTATTATGTGTCAATATTGAGATTTCTGTTAACATAGTGGAATTGCAAAGGAATATATATGAGGTCCTCTACAAGTCAGCTAAGTATCAAACAGTGCCATACAAAATGCTTTCAAGGTAAGACTGTTTGAACACTTTGACCTCATACAACCAAAAGCTATGTCACCCACAATGACACAACTACAAAAAAAAAAAAATCCACACTAGCCTATTATTCAGGGAATAATTATGTGAATAAATGAATTCTTCTGCCCCACACCCCTAGTTTTTTTGAAAGATGAGAATTTGGAGAGCCCTGCTCCTTTGTGTTTTGCTTTGCACACTCAATACTTCTGTCAAGTAATCAAATGAAATGCCAAGTATATATTTTGGAACAGGCCTGGTGGAAGCAGGTTAAAGCAGCAAAGTATAAAGCTCTTCAAGATCAGCCATTTGAGCCAGCAAAAGCCCATGCATTACTGTCCAAGTCTGAAGAGTAACCAGAGACGGGTTACTGGTTAAGATACATAATGTGACAAGGCAACGAGCCTGCTAGAGCTTAGTTCTTAAGGAGCTAAGCACAGACCTTATCTGCTCCCAAGGAACTCAAAGTTCATGTTCTTCAGTGGACCCAAAGTTAATGAGGCAGCCTTGAGAACAGTCTTAACAGCAATTATCAGTCTGAATCTTTTGTAATCCTAGCCTCAGAGAACCAGTTGTGCATTTTTGCATAAAATTTTATTTTTATTTTAAAAATGTTTAAAAGCATTTTATAAAGTACATAGGGACTGTTTTTGCATAGCAGCTTGGAAAGGAAGATTATAGCAACTGTAAATTTATTACAAGCCATGAAACAGGCTTCAAACCTGCACCTTCAGGGTGGAAATGACTCAAGCTGGCTCAGTACGCTCCACAATCTATTTTTGTACATGCATATTTATGAACAATTCCGGCAGAAAATTGCATTTTCTGGCCTACATACACCTTTCATACATTCTAAGCTTTCATACATTCTAGAGACAAGACAATTGTACTGAAATGCAAAATATTTCTTAAACTGCCAGTCCAAAAGTGAGAGGAAGTGTAAAACTGCCTACTTACCAGTGACTTGGTCAACCAGAATACGAGAGGTAATAATGCGTCCATACTGGGAAAAGAGCTGTTCTAGTTCTTTCTGGGTCATTGTTTTTGAAAGTCCACTAACATACAAATTTGCATCTCTGATAGAAGCCGAACTTGGTCGCGCATAGGAAACCTTAGGAAATACAAAATAAAAAAACCCTAGAAATAAGACACTTTAAGTTGAAATAGGACAGCATCATTTGTTCTGAGACACTGAAATGTTTTTAAGGGCAGCCAGAAAAGTTAATCTTGCAATGGTAGTTATCTTTTTGGGTGCTGGCTTCTGTGAAAACACTGAAGGAATGAAACATAGACCATGCAGAAGGTGACTACATGACCTCATATATAAATTAAGGAATACTTTCACATAAAGTAGAGAAGCTAGGTACACACTCCAGCAAGCCCCAGTGGAGAAAAACTGTTTTCAGTCAGCTTACTGTAAGACTAAAAAGACAAATTTAAGAAGATCCAAGAATGTTTTATTATCCCTGAAAAATACAAGGAATAAAGATTTCAGTTTCAGATCTAGGTCAAAAACACAGAGAGACAGTCCAGAGCACTTAAGAGGTTTGCAAGTGTTTTTCAAGTGCTGTGCCCTTTGTACATGTGTTGAGCTTGGTATCAAATGACACACAGTCATTCACGAGCTGAAGATAAACTCTGCTATGCCACTTTTATAGGCCTAAGAAGGAATGGCAGAAGTAGGAATGTAACTTGGATTTTGGCTGTTCAGCAGCTCACCAATTCCTGCAACACAGGTGTCTTAGAACCAGATGCCAAATAACAGCGAGCTCCTCAGGCCCTTTTGGACAGAAGTTTTTGTTTGCTGCCTCAAAGTATCAGTCAAATATTTTACTAAGATTATGAATTAGATTCTTCAACCCTTTAGACACACGCTGCAAAATCAGCATGTTCAAGAGTTCAGTACTTCCCATGGAAGTTTGTACAAGTGGTTTATGCTTATTACAAGAAAGATTACAACAGGACATCTATGCCTGTGGAACAGGACAGAACACTATCTGGGGTTCTAACTGTACAAAACGTGACGGTAAAAAGGACCCTCAAGAAGTGGTCAGATTTATTCCCTTTCCTTCCCTCCCTGAAATGCAGGATCAGCCAGCTCTGGGCAGCTGGAACTAAACTCTTTAAATGTATCGTTTGCCTAATCCCTTGATATTTCTTTTCAAATCCTCCCATCTCACTTCCACACAGATCAGCACACTCAAGACTCCTGTGGAAGTAAAACAAAAAAGGCAATTGAGACAGAACACACCAGAGCCTGAACAAACAGTACCCTTGAACACTGCTGTGGTGATTCAACCTTCTACCCAGAGGCTTTGTGCAAGGTATCTTCCAAAAGTTGCTGAACAGGGCTGACCTACAAAACTCTGAGCTGTCCAAGATAGCACACTATCCAACACCCAGCACTGTTGAGCCATAATGCAAGAGCCACACAAGAACTGGAGACCTGTGTTCAAAGTCCCCGTCTTCTCATCTCTCACAAAGGCAGCTAGGACTAAGCCTCAGTCTTTTCTCCTAATTCACCTTTTTTGTGAAGATGTGCAAATTTAATCATAATAGAAAAGCTGCCAGTGTCCAGTTTTATGGCAGGAATGACAGAATTTCCCCATTTCCATGTAGTTTGTTTCAAACCCGGTAAAACTGAACTGCAGAACAGTTTATTTTCCACTAGATCTGAGCCCACTGAGTCCTCCTTCTACATACCCCCTTGCTTTTTTATATTATTAGAAAAAAAACAGTAGGGAAATGTCTACAGACAAGCTCATGAAAATTACCACCAAAGTGCCAGATAGAAAGCCACACACCCTTAAGCAAAAATGGATTCAGTGTCTAAGTGTAAAAAAGCAGTCAACCTAAAAAAGACCCAAATACTAAAAAAAAATATTCCTGACATCTGGTCATGGCAGGAACCTGCTATATAACTCTGTACAAACCTCTACACCTCAGCTTCTGATGTCACAGGGACCTCTTCTATAATCCAGTCACACACACTGACAATGGGTATTTTCCAATTAAGTTACTAGTGTCTTATTTTTCCCCTTTAAAAATGTCTGATATCTTTTGCAATTTTGTCAAGATACAGTGTGAACAGAAAGTGTAGTAGTCAATTTTTTTAGACTACCTTGGAATCAATAGATTTTCTATTTTGACTCAATTCTTGCCATTTAAGAAAATCAGCATAGGATTATTCCTAGAAGACATTATCAACTACTAGCTAGTCAGACTCACACAGCAAGAGGGTTCAGGACTTAAGTGCTTATAACCCTTCTACAGGAAGCCTCTAGATTCAATACTCAATTCTAAATCTCATGAGCAACAGTAGCTCTTTCAGAGGAAGAAAGGAGAGACACTACTGTAACCATTTTGCTGTTTAACTACCATCCCCTTTCCTGAAACAAGTATTTGCAAAGTCAATGACAATGAGTGCCAGTCAAACTACAGAAATCAAGATACAGGGAAAGCAGTGTCTTGCAAGTCATAAAAAAATAAGAGGAATCTGACTTCAGCTACCAGCTGTATGGTAAATTCTGACACAGCTGGGTCAAGTGACTGATTTTGCCAGTTCCGTGCTGAAGGGTTTAACACCAGAGCTTTGTAAAAATAGGGTTCTTTTTCTTGAAATGGTAAATGTGCTACCAGTCTATGGCTGTGCAGCCAAGACCAATACTTGCAAGCTGTGTTTGAAACCAATACTTTATTCTGTATATTCAACCCTCACACTACATACACTTCAATTTTGAAAGAACTGTTTCTAGATCTTGAGTCATTTTCCTACTTTTCTACAGTCAAAAGTATACACCTATGATATTCCCAGGTGCAGAGGAGTCAGAGGTAAGCTGCACCAGAGACAGGAAAACAGAGAATAAAGCTTGCCTGCATTCAGCTAAAAGACATAGCAAGGACAGTGATGGCTACCCAAGAGGTAGAAAAATAAAACAGCTAAGGAATGAAGGAACTTACTCTACTTGCCTACTTGGCTATGAGGTTCAAGGAAAAAAGCTCCATGCCACACGGGGCAGGAGATATAAGCTGTTAGACACAAGTTTTTCTTGCTGTATGCATTTGGTCAGGTCCTCTGGAGAGAAGTCAGAACTCCTGAAAGTGACCATCATCTAAGCAAGAAAAATAGTGACTTATCTTTATATTTAATAAGAATGCTATGCAATTGGTGGTCAAACATTTCACTACTAAGAAACTAAAAAAAAACAAACCCGTAGTTTGCTGAAGATTAAGGGGATATTGTGGACTTTATATTAGTTTTGCACTCAGATAAACACCTGTTACTACTAAGCTGTTTTCTAAGCATGCACACTTGCAAGCACTCATAACAGATGTTGCAGAGTGTAAACCTCAAACTCCTTTCAAGCAGGACAAGAGAAGTGTGTCTGAATAGACGATACCATAGGCTTGCCAAAGCCCCTAAGCTGTACTTTATGGTGCTACTGTTTTCTCAGTCTACAAACTACCTAGGCTTTGCTCTAAAATTCGTTCTATAGATTTTGATAGATTAAATAGCTAGATTTTCTAAGCAATCTAATGAAGTAATTGGACTTTTTATCCAGCTGCTCCCTGCTGTCAAAGTTGTTCTGATTCAACACATTAGACAGAATAAAACTGAGGAAGTACAACGTGACCAGAAATAAGGAAGGAGTTCTTTATGAAGAGAGAAAAACACACAAAAAAAGCAAAGAAACACCTCAAGTGTCCTGTGAGGCAACACAATACCTAGAACTTCTTTCCCTCCTGGTCAGTGATGCTAAGATAGGCTAGAAGCAAGTAACTAATTCACAAGGTCTGCCGGATCTGCAGTTCAAGTTCAGCAGTACTAAAAATGAACTTACCCATACATTGTTCTGATGGACCTCCCTGGTGATTACCACAGCCCAGCAGCACAGGCATGCATACCACAGTTCTTATAAAGCAAGCTGCTGGAACAGCTTTATAGGTCTGGGAACCATGTTGATGTCCCTGCTCACCAACTACCAGTGACTAAAGGATCACCTCCAAGCCAAAGTTCCATCCTAGCAAGCAGGACGTGAAGCAAAGGTGTCTGGGAGTCTGCCTGGACAAACAAGGGATTAAACTCCAACGTAAAAATGCTGTGTACAGGATGTGAAAGTAGGACTATATAAATGGTGTCCAATAATGCACAGATGAGGTTAAGAAAGCTAAAGCCCACCTGAATTTGCATTTGGCAAGAGGTCTGAAGGGAAAAAAAAAAAAGGACCTGTACAGAACAAGACAGTAGAAAGTCTGGGACTAGCAATATTTACTGTCAGTGGAGGAGGATCACACTGAGAAATCTTTAAACTGCACAGACCATGTCCCTTGAAAGGCTGCACATGCAAGAGCTGAGGGAACTAATGGATGTCATTGCAAAGCAACTCCTGGCTGGCTTTGAAAGTTCAAGGGGAACAGGGGAGGTTTCTGAGGAGTGAAAAGAAGTATCACCCATTTTCAAGAGCAACAAGAAACTTGCTCTCTGGGCAACTACAGGCCAGTCTATCTCAACTCAACCCCTAGGAAAGTGATTGAGGAATGAATCATGAAAATCTCCTCCAGTCACATGAATCACAAGGTGACTGCAAGTAGTTAACATGAATTTATACAGGGGAAATCATGTCTGACCAACCTAATAGTCTTCTACAATGACATGACTGCCTTGGTGGACAAAGAGAGAACAGTGGATGTTGTTTGTCCCAACGTTAGTAAGACTGGAGACTCTCTCCCACAATATCCCTCATGAAGTGCACATTAAGTGCACCTACTACATCAGTATCAAGTACATACTAGTTAAGTGGGACAGTGACAGACTGAAAACTGGCAGAACTGCCAGGCTCTATGGGTTGCAAACAGTGGCATGAAATCCAGTTGGACGCTAATCACTGGCCTCCAATACTGGATCCAATATTGGTTAACATCTTCACTAATGACCTGGATGATGGGCAGAGTGCACCCTTAGAAACTTCACAGATGATACAAAACTCAGAAAAATGGCTGATAGGTCAGAGGGTTGTGCTACTATCCAGAGAGACCTCAAAAGACTGTAGAATTCAGTAAACTGGAATCTCAAAGGAGGTCAAAGAAAAGCAGTCCTCCCTCTGGGAAGGAATGTAACAGTACATGCTGGGAGGCAACTGACTGAAAAGCAGCTTGGCAGAGAACCTTGGAGTCCTGGTAGACACCAAGCTGATCATTAGCCAGCAGAATGTACCCTTGTGACAAAGATGGCCAACAGTCACCTGGCCTATATTAGTAGAAGCATTATCAGCAGGTCAAGGAAGGTGATCCTTCCTCTCTACTCAGTACTGCTGGTGAGACACTTTGGGGGGGCATGGGGCTGTTTCCAGCTCTAGGTCCCTCAATATTGGTATTTGTAGCCAGAGTGAGTCCAGTAAACAGCCACAAAAGCGATTAAGGAACTGAAAGTGTCTTTGATGCAAGGAAATGCTGAGAGAGCAGGGATTGCTCAGTCTGGAAGAAAGGCAGCTCAGCAGGATCTTAGCCATAAAAATCTAATGAAGGGAGTAAAGAAGATGGAGTCCTACTCTCATCTGTGATATCAAGTGATAGGAAAAGAGGCAAAGAGCACAAACTGAAACACAGAAAAAGTTCATTTAGAAATTCCATATAGATTTCACTACATAAGAAAACAACTCTTCATGGTAAAGGGTGGTTATGCATTGTAAGAAATTACTCAGATCACAGAGTTTAACCCTGGAGATGTTCAAAACCCAACTGGACACAGGTATGAGCCATCTGCTTATGGTGAACCTGCTCTGATCAAGGGGTTGGACTAGAGGCCTCCACAGGTGCCTCAACCCTCAGCCATTCTGTGAATCTACAACAACATGTAATAGATCTTAAGGAAATTCTTTGAAATGGGACTTCTACACAGAGTCTGGAAGTAATTTGATTCAAGTAAAGGTAACAAAGCCAGGACAAAAGATTCCCACTCATCTTTTTGTATAAAACCAGTGATACAGTCATTTTCCCCCATTCATTTCCCCCCTATTCCTTCTAAGAGGAAACAAAAGTAGCAGCACGGTCTTCCAAAGGGGAATTCACACTGGTGGACACATGCTGTCACTTATCAGGGATATAAACTCAATCTGAGCCCCTCAGAAGAGGGAAAATGCACAAAATGTTTGCTAACTTGCAGGAAGTTTACCTCATGATACAGAACATGGTATCTGTCAAGATCTAAAACAGTATCTGTAAAAATCCTCTGTTTTCACTACCAATATCCAAACACTATCTCTAGCTGTCTTGCTAAGCACCAGAAGTTCTAGCCAGGCAAGAAGTCCGAAAGAAACATAGAGCTTCAGAAACCCAATGTAACTGAAGCTTGGTTTTCTTTGGCAAAACGTTATTAGTAATCTGTAATTACTGCAAGTCAGCATCACTAGAGAAGAACAAGGATACCACAAAACGTTACTGGTGCAAGAGAATTAATTCCCATGCAACAGAAGCTTGCAGGCTATGGGATATACAGTTTCTATTCATTATTGATGTCAAAGTCCAGCTATTTCACTTGTGATACAGATTTAAAGCACAGATTCTCCAGATTCATCTCCTCACTTGTATCCTGTCAGTTTGCTCATTCAGTAATTGCTTGCTGACAGTTCTAGATTCAGTTTCTTCAAAGACCACACGCACTGAATTAATAGCTGTGCTAAAGTATTACTTCCACAGCTACTTCAGCAGGTGAATATTTAATAGATAAACATTAAGGTTATGCAATGTCAAAACCACTGAACACAATACAAGTCAAGAAGCAGCCAGAAAGCCTACAGTGTTAAATATTTAATGATGACACACGCTGTACAACACTGAACACAGCTACTCTGGAGACACCAATTTAAAAGCGGTTTTACTGGAATTTTCCACTGCAGTTAGTAGGATAGACACTTGTTTCTAGCAATACAAACATTACACCAAAGCCAAGTATTTTCACTGCTTTAATATTTCATAATATCAAGATGAACTGATTTACAATCTTCAAGTCAAAACTGTGAAAGTTAGCAGGTTAAACAAAGAAGTTGTCAAAAAGGATAAAGAGACCCAGTCCCTACAAATGAATGTTTCCGTTTCTTACTATCTGCTACTATCTTTACAGACCTCAGTGCCGTATTTTTTATCTTACGGCTTAGTATTACAGGAATCGGAGTGTTTGTATTACTTGCAAGAGATTTCAGAGAAAGCTTTTAAATTCTAAACACTTCTACTTAAGGTATTCTTGTAAGTCTTTAAATCTAAAATCTTTAAATGTCAAAACAAGGATTTCAATAAATGTAAACCTTACTTTCAATAACTTCCAGGGTAAAATTTCAGCTTAGAACACTGTTTTCCTTATGGATAGTAGCCATGTTTCAGTGGAAAAAAATCCCAAATAAATTACCACCCAGTCCATGCAGACTAAAATGGGTTAATCCTTCCTGCAAGGGAATACATTAGGAACATACCAACACCATTAGCAAATACAATGAAAACAAGGACATATTTTTGTTACAGCAATGTTCTCAGAGACCATCGTGCCAGGCAAGTGTTCTTAGCTTGCACTTAAATTAGTATATATGAGACACCATGACTCAAGAACTCTTGATTTCTAGTAACAAGATGCTGCAGCACACAGCAGAGACCAGGTCTGAGCTGTCACTAGCCAGTGATAGGCTGTTGTCCGAAACAGGAGAGTACACTACTGTATATTCATCAAGTTTCCTTTCTGCCTTCCCTCAAATGAAAGATAGTTCCATTCCAAATGAAGCCTGAAGGCCACTTTTTCCGCTATACACAAAACTGCCTTGTTAAACATGAACACGCTGTGCTGAGTTTAAGTTCATGGTTTAAGCTCACAGCAGCATTTGTTTCTAAGCAAAGCAAATTGGAAACACAATAGGCTTCCCTCTGTAAAGGCAATTTAGACTCAACTATGTGGAACTGCAAAAACATACTATTGAACACAGCTTCACTTATGTGTGTAGATTAAGCTAAAAAATATAACCATATGCCATACAGGCTTTGCTTTTACAGCCTGCCTTGCAACAGGTAACATAGAAAAAGCAAACATGGAAGCAACAGCATTTCAGCACTACCATCAAAAGAGGTTTTGCTATTTTAGTCCATGTCTCATGAAGAGTGACAGCTCTAACAGCTACAGTAAGTGCCAGAGTCACAGGCCTGAGGTCAGCCATGGGATTCACATCTGTTCTGCACTCACACAGCTGAGGGCACTAACAGACCAACCTGACAGTTTGTTCCTCCACAAAACAGACCACTAGAAACAGGTCTGGCCATGAAGTAGTAATGGGTGGGGAATCATGATGAGCTCCACTTGAGCGACCAGCACACCAATACACTGCCCTGATACCAGAGTTTTCTCTTTAAAGACTGCACAGAAGAGGATTTATATAAAAGGGACCTGTGAAGTCAGTAGCTTACTCTGGCTGCAATGTCCTGAGACATGTCAGTTACTAGATGCACCCTTGTCAAAGGAGCCCCCACAACCCTGGCACACAAGGACAGCTACTGAGCAGGGTAGCCATTTCCATGTCCAAAATCAGCAGCCCAGCCAGAACAGTGTTGAAGCTCCAGTCCCATTACAATCATACAAGCAGGCCTAAAATATGACGTTTGAAGTGATTACTGATCAGCATAGTAGTTCACAAAAGCGTGACTAGCCAACACAGGAAACCGGTATTTCATAAAGCTCTTCCTATGAACTAGAATAATTTTATCTGGATAGTATGAATTTGCCAAAGCACTGTAGGCTGAGTATACCACACCTATTAAGATTCACAAATACGAACTCAACAAGGTTTCTGAGTTGGGGAAAAAAACTATAGGAAAGTGTTTCGCAAAACTAAGCAATGACTTCTCTACACGTAACTTCCACTGAAATAAAGTGAAACCTCCTTACAAATGTAGTCTCTTACAGCTTTTGATAACTGCTCACACAGAAGTCTTTCACCTTTATATATTTACCATCTTCACTCTTGAGCATGTTAGTGCACAGGATGCTGGATATAAAGTGTCCAGCATCTCAAGCTTCCACCGATTTTCAGATTAGTTACTGGACATAGAAGAGCATTGCTGATACAATGAGCACTGGAGCTCAAAGATTTTTTTTACTTTCATTCCTCTTTGACAATGTTTCTATATTTGACTCATCAGTCAGGAAACAACCACCACAGCCACTTGCACTACTAGGCTCCTCACACACCCCACTTTCCAGCAGACAGTGGGTCAAAAGCCCTAGCTCCACAACAAATCTAGGAAACTGAGCTAGCTGCTCAGATTATTTTGATCAGCATTAAATCTAAGGAAAAATCTGGTTTCAATTTTGGCTTTAAATTCTAGTTCAGCATTTTAATCCAGTCTTCCCTCTCACCTCTGCTATTTCTTCAGAACGGGACATGATTTAGCCATTATTAAATCATGGAGAGCAGCAGGTTAAGCACAGCAAAGCAAGTTTTAAGAGGAGCTCAGACTATGAGCAGGTTTCATCTGGACAGAATGACCAATGGAGGCCTAGTACAGCAGTGACATTAAAGACAACCAGACAGAGAAGCTGATAAAGCTCATAATTAGTTGTTCTTGAGACAAAATGTTTTGTACGTGGTACTGGGATTCTCCGATCTGGGCAAGCTTTTTTTTCCAGTACTATTCCCAAGAATATCTTGAAATGAAATACTGAAATACCTCCTTGTGAAGCCAAGACCTTTTCCCATATGCTGGAGACTCACTATGTAAAACAACTGAGCACTCATGTTGACATAGATAAGATGAACCCTTGGTCTTTCATCAGTAAGTCATCAACTCATTTTCCCTGTCACCATCAAGGCATTATGACATGAGCTCTTCAATAAAATATGGACAGTTCTCATCACTAGGAAGGAGCAATATCAATCAATAATGATATCAAATTCAATACGCATAGCAATAACAGGCCTGATCAGGGCTACATTTTTCAAAAGAAACTTTTAATGGGCTCTTTTCCCTCCTGCACCCTATGCTGAAAGTACCTAGCTAGATGGATGCCCTCTGCTTTGGATTCAAGGAGCCTTGATACTAGCTCAAGCCTCACACCCCTGGATAACACATTCACAGAATCATCTAGGTTGGAAAAGACCTTGAAGATCATCCAATCCAGCCATTAACCTAACACTGACAGTTCCCAACTGTACCAGATCCCTCAGCGCTATGTTAACCCGACTCTTAAACACCTTCAGGGATGGAAGACTCAATCACTGCCCTGGGCAGCCCATTCCAACGTCTAACAACCCCTTCTGGAAAGAAATGCTTCCTAATATCCAGTCTAAACCTTCCCTGGCAAAACTTGGTTCCAATCAACCTTGATTTGGAAAAGCAGTGGTCATGATGTAGTGACATCCTTATGGGATTTCAGGCATCACTCTCTGCATAGCAGTTCCCAGCAGCTAAATGTGGGAATTAAGAACTAGTGGTTAGCAAACTGTAAAACTGGTCTTGAGGTTAGAAGAATGATTGTGGGAAACTGAGGCAACATTTGGAACACCAGGTTGCAAGCATTAGAAACAGCAGGCTGGAACACTGCCTGCAGAATGCATGGTGAGCAGTAAACAGACAAAACCTGAAGGTCAGTACGATGTAAAAGTAAAACCGAGCCTATGTAAACCAGTGATAATAAACTGGGAGCTTGCACTTAATGCGGCAGCTTTTGCTATTGGCAACGCCCCCCCTTCAACAAACTGGTGTTTTTCTTCTGCGTGTCACCCCGGCCCCAGCTGGACCAAGACCAACAGCTAAACCTGCTCCAGAAGGATTTATACCCTTGGTTCTCTTGTAAGAGAGAAACTAGCAATTAGAGTTCACTGCATGTCTGATAACACTGTCTGCAAGCAACAGAAGGTTTCTTTGGGTACTGGAGGTGTTTCAACTAGATCAGCAGGCCTATTCTGACTTTTAGAAGATACCAGAAAGCAATCCTTTGTTTCACAAATCTCAGGAGGAACATGGCTTCTAAAAAAGTTGATTTTTTTTTTTCCTTTAGAAAATTTGTAAGAGAATTTTCTGCGAGCAGCTTTTCAAAGGTGCATGAATTTACTCCATCTAAGAGTGATAAATGTGTGACTCAGCAAGCAAGTGCAGATCGAGTTGTTCTTGCACTTAAGAAATGCGCTATTTCTGATATCTTGTATGTTTGTATGGTTCTACCAGATCTCTGAAAACATTCCTTCGGAAACATCAGCGACATGGATTAAGAATCTTAAGAGTCTTACACCACAAAAACCTTAAAGTCCTTACAATTTTTCGTGGTTAGACTTTGAGAAAAGTCAAAGCCATGACCAAAGGCAGTGAAAAGGATCTTTACAGAGCATATCACAGTACCAGATAAGGACCTTGCAAAATTACAGAAAAAAGCAGTCTAAGCAAGGCCGAAGACTAAGAGCCAAGTGTAAAATGGTAGCACAGTACCTTTTGATTACAGTCAGCTTATGCAAAAGCTGCATTTGTGTTCTCAGAGAGGCAGTGTGAGAGACAGAAAGAGCAATCTAGCCAGATGGACACCTCTGAGCAGTGGTTACCATGTTCTGTGAGGATGGCTCAAAATTTTAGATTAAGTGTCCACAGAGACTGATGTTGCAAAGGGTGAATGGGTTTTCCTCCTCTGTTTTCTGCTCTAAGTACTGAAGAAGACATAAGGGTCTGTCTGCTGCAAAGGTTTCTGTGTTATGTTTCTGGTTTGCAGTCATTTTTTTCTTTTCTCTTTTTCTCTGCTAGATTCAAGGTCTACACATTTCCATTATGTCAGCATTCTCTTATGACAGACTTCTTCCAGGACAAATTTAGACTCAAGACCAGCCTTTATAGAGCTGAGAGGAAGATAACTAGGAGTCTCCTGAGGATATAACTGATTATGAACAGCACACTGTTCAAAGATGACGATCTTGTAAAAATGCTGCTGTAGAAAGGAACACCAAAAATAGGCTTTCACAAGACTTGGTCTGAAGCGGATACACAAGATCTAAAATGCCATCTATTAAACAAAAGCAAATGTAGTAGAACATACATGTTAACCAACTGGAAATCCTTCTACAGACAAAATCAGAAACATATGTTTTCTCAGAAGCGCTCAAGATAGTACAACAGTTTACCTACACTTCCAGCTTATCATACTACTTCTAAGAGAAAGACCATAATTAAGTTCACTGACCTCTTTCTACACTAAAACACGAGGGAATTATGCATTACAATCACTGCCTTTAAAACAGAAGAACATTTTAAAATCTGCAGTCGTAACTATCATCTCCTTAAAAAACTTTCTAAGTACAAAGAAAAGATGAGAAACAAACAAATACAGTCACCAAACATTTTCAGTTTCTTACTCCTCACTTTATGATAAAGTCTTCCATCCATACTTTGCATTCCTGACTCTGACTTGACGAACACTTTTCCCACTCATGCTCAACCAGTAAGAGCATCACGAATTTCATACCCTTCCAACAAAACCCCCCATACTTTAGAAGACAAGAGTGCACAGAATCATATCCAGTCCTCACAGGAATAATATGAGCAAGAACAAAATTTCAAAAAAGCACATCCCAATTCTCCTTCTGGTTTTGGATTTGAAGTGAATCTGTTCAAGTTTTCCCTTCTTAAGGTAACAAGTATACTTTAACTTCTCCATGTTGTGTCTAAGAAGCTGATGATGATGACAGACACTGGCAAGCACATCTCTTGGGTGTCTCTTCCCTTATTCATTCCACAGACACACCTTATAGAAATGCATAAAACCTATCCAAGGCACTCAGTTACCACTTCACTAGAGTATCTTACAACCTTCCAAGAAATGCTCTTACTGTATGGATGAAAGACACTCAAGAGTGTCAATATGTCAAAAAAACTTGAAAGCCACTAGCTCAGAGGTCAATTTATCTCAAGACATTAATAATTTCAAAAATAAGTGTAGCTGTTTTTTACAATAGTAAAGGCACTGTATGAAGAAAACAAGTATCTGCATTTTAAAACAACTCCAGACAGGTCTCCATGCAGCATTCTGAACCTGCGCAGAAAGCCATATCCTACCTTAGAGGATTTTGCAAAGCATGAGGAGGGCAGAGAAAGATGCATCATTGATCTGAGTAGTAACAAGGAGTTCTTTGTTGGTTTTGTTGGCTATTTTCACCTGCTTAGAGCTTGGCTTCTGAGCAATGCCTGCAGTCTTCCTTCAGCTCCATATAGTACTGTTGGTCCCTTTTAACATCTCCATTTCTGTGTCAGAAACCCCCTATGCAGGCCCAAAGAGAACCTTACTGAACCACTGAGGCTTCTGGCTGAAATCTTGCTCAGCGGCCTTAGGGTGAACTGCATTGGTCTAAGGATTCTCTGCCCTAGGGAAGACAGGGACAGATGCTTGCAATAAACTCTAATCAGCTGCATCACAGCACTTGGGGTCCAAACGGAAAACAATCTGTGTAGTTGCCAAAGATGCTATTAGCACATTTTGTAGTTCAGTCTGACACACTTATTTTCCTCAGAGTGGTTAGGCATTAATGAGTAACCATGTGGCCATAGTGTAGTTTACAGCAAGTGACAGCAATATGCATTCACAAGTGAATCCTCCTCTCAATATTATTCAGCAACATGAAAAACAAGCAGCCAGCTTAAACTGGTTAAGTAACATTCAAAGTCTGAAGGGATTTAAATTTCAAGTGAAGAACAAATTTTAGCTGGGGGTGAAAATGAATGTGTGGGGTGGGGAGGGGGTTTAAAATGGAAATTCTGTCAAAGCTTTAACTGTAATATAACTAAAAGATTGTATAATTACCATTTATATAACTCCTGCAGAAATTTAAAGGAAAAAAAACACCTTTACCTTTGTTCCAAGACAAATTGTTGTTCTTCAAATCTGCTAGAGCACTTCAATTTTACCTTGACAATACAGACCTGAGGTATTTAATTACCCTGTCAAGACCACTAAATGGTCTGGCACCATGCCCCCTCTCAATCTTTGCTGATTGATAGCATCAGTAAAGCTCACTAGCTTTAATTAAACTTCTAAATAGGATCCCCTTTTGCTACTCACTAGAGCAATGCTCTTTAGTGCTATAAAAAAAAAAAAAATCAAGAAGGTAAGGAGGGTTTCTCTCACCTTCACAGCTCACTTACCTCTGGTATTTTAATAGACTTTTTACACAACTCCTATTTCATTGCTCCCCAGGGACATGAGTTAATGAAAAAATTACTACAAAGAGTAAGACTACTAAAATTTTATTCTACAAGTATCAATGGTGAAGACATGAACAATCTCAGTTCTACCTGCTGCACTAACTCAGAAACCAAATTAGAAATTTTTTTTCAGCATTTTGTTATTTGCCATTAAGCATACACAGCATTTTCAAGAGTACTATCACAGGCAGAAGCTCAGAAGGGTGGAGATCTTGAGGATAGTTAGAGGAAAATCCCTTTAAAATTAATCTAATTGTCAATCTAAGTAATGGTTCAAGGCAGCAAGTGGAATTGCATTACATAAGCCATGTTCTAAGGATACTCTCTGAAGACACTAACAAACTTGTGGCACATCCCTCACTTTAAGTCCTCCCTTGCTGTACTGCACTTCTTTGGACACTTGTAAAGCCGATAGCATTCATTTTTCCACTGAAGTCATAACCAGCTCTTCTCATTACACTGCTTTCTACAGTAGGGCAGTTAACTAGGTGACAATGGTAAAGCAGGATGTCTCTGCTTGTAGCCAAAGAGTCAAACTGTTCCAACAGGAAGTTAGTAGAATGTTACATGTTAAGCCCGATTTTTTTTTTTTTTTAATATATGCAAAGCTATAAAGGAGTGGGAAGAAAACCTACAGATTTAATACTTTAGATAAAATATTTCTTAAATCTCTATTCCCCTGACAGGTGATAATTACCCATGTAACACCCTAATAGTCCAAGGAATTTAAAAGAGGAGGAAACATTACTAAATCTAATTTTTAAGAAGCAGTAGCTTCTTATCTTATAAAAAATGACAACTCCTAGGCCTCTAGCCTGGACAAACTACTTTTTTTCCCCTTTGCAATGCATAGTTGCCTACATGTATCATCAGCATTCATGAGTAAAAGCCATCTGCTAGCTCCTGCATGTAAAGACTACCATTCCAGGCCCTCTCACACTGGAAAACTAGGGACAGGACAGCAGGAAGCTCCTCATACTCAGCTCACCTTGAAAGGGAGGAACCTGCACTGCATTACTGCCATTTGCAGTGTTCCCGTGGAAGCTATGATTGACAAAAGACCATGTCCATTATTCAAGCAGCCTACCACCCATGGAGAAAAGCAACAGATTCTCCTGTGTCTAGAGAAAAAGCTGCCTCCTACTGAGCATCTCACACAGCTCTAACTCACAGTTCAAAGATACGCCATTTGTTTAACTACTCTAGACAGACAATCTTACTACACTTCCTTGTTATTACAGAAGTCTTTCACACCACACTGAAAGATATTCCTATTCAGATAATCTCACAATAAATTCACCTGGGACTTTTTTCTTTGAAGGAGGCTTCCCAGGAGCACGGGGAAGGGAAGCCACTGAGGATTTCCCCTCTTCCAAGCAGAAGCCAATTCAACAACACATGTACTGAATTTTCTTATTATGTACAAGGTAGTGACTTTCATATGTTGTTTGGTCCTCTGAGTTTCCCATGTTTGGGAAGAACTGATCTTTCCAGGACAACCCATATGAAAAGTCATGGACAAGAAATTGGGTAAGCAGAAAACAAAACACTCCAGGCACAGAAATCCTCATTTTCACTGGCACTTAAAAGCAGAGCCAAAGACCTTCCCAGCAGCTGCTTCTTCCAAAAGAGAAACCACAGAAAATGTTTTACCTTTTCCAAGATACATCTTGTTTTCACACTAAAGATGCATAATTAAATGAAGCCTAAACTTGACAGGCTACCTGCAATACAAGTAAGCTTGTTTACATTGCGAATAAACTATAAATTATGCCACAGAGAGCACCATTAATATGTGTAGGTACCCTGCCTAGCAGAGCAGGGTTGAGGTATCTAACACACCATGATGGGCCTTCAACATCAGTGCATACCCACCCCACAGTTATTATATTCCGGTCAAATCAGAAGGCAACTGGTAGCAGGTTAGACAAGACTAAGACTGCTATGACTGGCTTTGGAGATATGAATCTGAAAGTTGGTTAAGATACATTGCAAATAGTTCAATAAAGTATTCCATAAAGCATTCAATATGATGTTCTTTTCACAAAGGTATCAGGTAGCAAGTTTTTACATCGCTACTCAGACTGAAAAATTTAAGCCAGCATTTTGCAAATCCACCTTTTCAATAAATTTTATTTCAAGATAACAGTAGGTGGCACCTCTTTTAAGGATCAGAGAAATATATTCAATGACTAACAGGCTAGTAAAGAAGCAGTGGATCAGATGTCTGCATCATGGCCCCAGTCTAGAGCACCACACATCAGGATCAGGACAATTTCCTCTGAGTGGGAACACTCAGTTTCACCACAATGTCAAAGTCCATCACCTAACCAACAAGGTTCCTTTCAGTTTTGTAGACTAACAAAAACCAAACTATTACCATTAAGCTAGGGAACAACTTAAATGTTTCTACAGAAGTCTCAGAGTCATGCAGAGTAAAGCAGCATCTAATTTTTTTCTTCTGACAAAATATCCACTAACACTATCCTAGTCCATCATTTTTCATATGCAGGCATACATAAATAATTCTCAATGATACCCATTTTTTAAAGCTGAAAGTAAGTCTGAGGGTTAGATTCTGAGTTTGCCAAACAGATTTTTTTTAAATTTTTTTAATTGAAGTATCAACTCTGGACAAATAGGGACACCACGGTCTAAACACAGTAGTCTCTGCAAAGATCCTGGCACTGACATCTCATAAGTGAACCTCTCCACCCTAGATGTGAAGTTGATGTCTGAGGCAACCTCTGCTCAGTATTGCCTCCAGGCTGATCTGAGGAATATGTAAATATGTAAGTTACCAAGTACTTCACTGTAGGCTGGGCATTTCTATCATTTCAGAGATAAAGGCAGACACTCTTGGTCAAGTCACTGCCACAGAAACATCTTTTAATGGGTGGAGCAACTGAAAAATATACAGTTAGTCTTAATCTTTAAACATACTAGGGATCCCTCTAAGCCTCTGTGCATTCTGCAGTGTGGAAGGCGATAAAAACCAGCCTCTTTAAACAGCATCTTGGGAGATTCCAGTCATGAAAACTTGGCCTGAAACTCAGCTTGTGTCCAAGAAGGAAGAGTAAAGCAGCTTTTCCCTCTCAAGTCATGTACACTAATATGAAAGATGCTGCTGAAGGCCTGAATGTGGGTGGAGTCAGAATTCTGTTACACAAACAAGCAACATTTAAAGATTTTTTTTTTTCCCCTAGCTATAAATGTTCTTTATTTTGGTGAAGAAATCACAATTTTGGCTTGTGACAACTCAAACATTTCAGATTTTCTTCAGCTAACGACATCTAAGGCACAAATCCCTGAGAATTTATACATAAGCTTTAGTTTCACTGCAAGGGTCAGTCAGGTATTGTTTATAAACTATGGTTTACTTTTGTGTCCTGGGAAGTAAGGAAGAAAAGGAAAAGCACCACTGTTACCACCCACGTCAGTCTACTCCATTTTCACTTTCCCCCACACACACTTTTTTTACAATTTTGTTGCTAAAGTACAGTAACTGTTTGCACGAATCACTTTGCAACGTGAAAGAGGATTAAGAATTCATAAACTGGCACCACGAAGTCAGTCACTGGAAACCCCCTTAAGGCATCATTTTGATTTGGGAGACCTGGCTTGATTCTCTAAAACATTTTTTGCCTGGCTATACAGTCACCAGAACTTCTAACTTAGCACCCTGGACAGATGCATTTCTAACTTGTCTAATCCAAGACATTAAATACAACGACACGGTGTACCTGCAATACTACTGGAACGCAAACCCATTCCCTTTCTCACCACTACCCAAAAGACACCTTCAAATAAACCAGAGAATGAAATTACTTTCCTCAATTCTCCCCCAAAGCAGAAAATGGGAGGGACTGCCTGTGGGCAAGAAGTCTGCCAGAAGTACACAAGGAGCTTTCTGCAGCACAGCATCTATCCATGTCTCTCACACATTGTTATTGTGAGCCATGATTCACTGTTTGTTGAAACTTGAAATTCTACTTTTTAAACAGTGTAATCCACTTTATAAAATCTTATGAATCCAGAACAGATCAGGTATTCTAACCATAGTTACTGTCATTTTGTCTCAAGTCCTCTTTAAGTGGCTCTGCATTGCTTAAGTTCAAGGGTTTTCAGACTCGAGCTTTATCTTATGGCTCACACATGAGCCTAGTTAGAGGGCAGTCACTATCCAAGTGATTAGCTAGCAAATCCTGGTGTTAAATGAGGAAGAATGAGCTGGTTGGAACATGGGTTGCCTTCAGGCAACACCACCCGTGAAACAGGTTCAGAGGTCTGCATTCCCTGACAGATTTTATTGTATCTCCCCTCTCAAGATTTCAGAGCTCAAACAACTGCTCAATGAGTATCCTCACTCTTCTGATAATGGATTAAGACAGTAGATGAGAGTAAGTAGGTCTTGATATTTCTTCTTCTAGAAATTCAAGAAACTGAATTTAGTAAACAAAAGGTGCAGGAGTTACAACACAAACAGGAATACAAAACATTAGAAACCTAGAGACTAGAGCCCTAGTAGTACAGTAATTCGTTAGTTCTCTCAGCATTTCGTTTTAAAAATTTGTAAGATAAGACACTAGCAACATGAAAAAGGTAGTATTAATAAGAAATTTAAACAATCTTTGAGAAAGTAAGGAGGAAGCACATAGTGTAGTGTTCAGGCTATATACAATAAAGCATACATCACAATTTCTCAAAACAATTCAAGCTCACATCTAAAATGTTATCAGGTGCATTAAAAATCAAAATTTTCTGTACTTAATCATTATCTAACTCTAAACAGATTACAAAGGACTAACCATCTGCTACATAGTGAAGTCCTAGTCTATTCTATTGACATTAGAATGCTTAAGTTAAACTTGGAAAAGAAGTCATGCATCTGATCAACAAGAAGTCAAAACACTACAGTTACTTTAAATCATAGTTAACACTACATACTTTTATGGTTTTAGTTTGAAGTCTCAATCCATTCAGAGTGTTGATGGCTTTTTCAGCATCCTTGGGGTCAACGTAGTTCACAAAGCCGTAACCCAAGCTCTGTCCTGATCAAAAAGAGGAAGAGTGACCATTAGTACCGCAGCGCTACAGAATGGTTAACTAACAGTGTTTAAAACCTACATAGACAAACTGAGTAAAAACTGCTTCTATTAAAGAACAGTATGTGCCCCAGATAAAGTTTCAAAGGTTCACAACACCTAATTTTTCTAGTAAGGTCAGTGTTTTTTAACTAGGTTCCTTGGTTCCCATGAACTGCCCTAAGTTCAATGCAGAAATGACTACAGTCAGTTTAATGAAAGACTTAAAAATTGCTATGCAAAGTAAGTTCAGGAGTTTGTTATGATCTGCTAGAGATTAGTAGTGCAGGAGCTTCAAGACTGAGACGACACCAAAAATCCACTACTTCTGAACTTTTAAACTGAACATAAAAAGTACAGTGGTAGAATTCTGTACCAGTGCTTGAAAATGAGTGTTTCAAATATACTTCGGTATCAGAATTTGAGCCATATTTGAAGCCAAACATTTCTACTGATGTTATTCACACACTAAATAGAGCCTCCCAGTAACAAGGAGTTTAAAGATCATTTTATTCTTATATTCAAAACAACTGGTACAAGTAACTGAGCTACATATAATCTAAAGATGCAGCATTTCCATGTTCTTTTGGCATCAGTAATTCAGGTGATAGATGGACATAAAGCATTTTTAATTAGCTCTTAATCACTGAACCACAGCCCATTTCTAGCAGTGTATTCTAAGCACTTTAAACACTTGAGAGTTTACCAGTAGTCATCTCTTGATAACTTCCTACAGTATACCATCCTTAGCCTGCATGCAGCTTTAAAAATATTTTTAGTATGCAAGGATGCAAATAGTTAGAAAAATTTAACATAGTAAAAGGATACCACTTAGGAAGAATACTATCCTTCCTGATGGGAAGTTTGTAATTGATTAAATACAACAAGAGAGGGTTCAGCAACAAGCCTACCACTGCTGGCATTTGTAATTTCATGCAAATTAGTCTACCATAGCACCAAAAGCTACCATAGCACCACCAACCCAAAACTATCCCCATTCTTTCAATCTCCTCCTCAAAACAGCACACATAAGTACAAATAAATTTGTTAGATTGGTTAGAAACCATGAACAGGTTAACATATGCAA
This sequence comes from Athene cunicularia, assembly GCF_003259725.1. Taxonomy (NCBI): domain Eukaryota; kingdom Metazoa; phylum Chordata; class Aves; order Strigiformes; family Strigidae; genus Athene; species Athene cunicularia. The sequence goes on along the minus strand of NW_020799144.1, from coordinate 5,849,136 downwards.
AGTTATTAACAAAAAACATCCAGACCCCAACTGGATGAAGCCCTGAGCAACCTGCTCTAGACAACCCTGCTCTGAGCAGGAGGTTGGAGTACACAATCTCCAGAAGTGCCTCCAACCTCAGCAATTCCGTGTTTGTGACAAATAGTATGGAAACAGGCAGAAGCATTTCTGTACGCACTTACAGCTCTACCTAGATACAGCTAAGTTCCTTGTCCTCGAAGTGCCTTTTTCCTTATTAGTTTGATTACAGTAATTTATATACCAGTCACCTCCATCACTCCTCCCACTGTCTGCAGAAACCTCCCAGCAGTGTCTCCAAAAAAGAGCAACTTAAAGGAATGTATCTTTTTGTGCACAGCTTTTAGTCTTACCTCACAATAAAGAAACACTGATTTTTGGTACTATTCTTAATCTCCTAGGAAGGAACCAATTTAAACCACAACCTTAAAAGACATTACAAATCTCAAAGAGAAAGCCATTTCATGTAATGTGTTCCTGATACACTACTCACCAATTCCAGAGCGAACATAAGATGTGCAGAAGCTTCTACTATGCCTCTGTTCATGTTATATATTTCTCACATTAAAAACACCCTGACCACAGCATACCTAGCAGTTACAAAGCATCTCATTCACGACTAGTTCTGCTGGAGACATTTTATTAGTTAAGCTTGATAAATATTAGTAGACTAGCCTAGGAAACTGCACAAACAAAATCCAGTAATTTATTCAGGCCAAGCTTGAACTCATTTCTGCAGGTTTATTCTGTAATTCTGCAATTAAAAAGGCTTTCACTGTGAGCTGGGTGGAACACTGAAGTAGGTCACCCAGAGGGACTGTGAAGTCTCCATTCCTGGAGATACTCAAAGTCTGACTGGACATGTTCCTGGGCAACGCAGTCAGGGAGAACTTGCTTGAGGAAGGAGAATTGATTAGATTATTTGTAGAAATGCCTTCCACCCTCAATGATTCTGTGAAGAATTTCTTTTAATTCAGTTTTATATAATTTGGTCTATCATCTAAATTTCAAAGACGTTCAGATCTGACATTCCCAAGGGCTTATGTATTTGAAAAGGTTAAGAAAAGGTAGAACTTCTTAGAGAGATTGAAATTTTGCCTGAAGATTAGTGGTTCAATTACACATTATCAATAATTCATTGGCAAAAATCACTTCCTTCAAAGAAGCACATAAAGATGAATCTTGGCTCTCAACAAGCAATACAAATACTTGAAATTGAACCTGATTCCTGGAATCAGATGCTTGAGGGAGCACTCAAGTTTTCCTGCCTGTGTTAAGAGAAGATGTTTAAGAGGTTTGCCACTTCATATACAGATAGCCGAGTTTTAGAAAATACAAACACTTAACAAAATGCAGTAGAATCAGCTATTTCAAACAACCCATCAGATATCTCAACTGTTGTAAAGTGCATCTGACAGCTAGCAGTATTTCCCACTTGATGCGAAAGTGCCATGCCAGCTGGGTCACAAAAATTCAGAAGCTCAGCTCTTAAGTGTTTCACTGGGTCACAGTTTAGGCCCAGTCAGCAACTGAGCACCACACAGCTGTCCATTCACTCCTGCCTCTGGGGGGGATGGGGAAAGAAAATATAACAAAAGGGAAGAGGGAGGGATAACTTGCCAGTTACGGTCATAGACAAAAGACTGACCCGATTTGGGGAAGAGAAACCTGATCAATTGAACTTGAACATCACCACCATTAATTTACCAATCAAATTAGAGTAGGATAGCATGAAATACAACATTTTAACAACACCTTCCTCCCACACCTCTGTTCTTCCCAGGCTGTTTTGCTCTTAATTTCTCTATCTCCTCCCCCCAGCAGAACAGGGGTGCAGGGGATGGTGGCTGTGGTCAGCCCATCACCCACTGTCTCTGCCGCTCCTTCCTCCTCACGGGGAGGACCCCTCACACTCTTCCCCTGCCCCAGCGCGGGGTCCCCCCCACAGCAGAGAGTCCTCCATCAACTTCTCCACGGTGGGTCCTTCCCACAGGCTGCAGCTCTTCACGCCCTGCCCCAGCGTGGGTCCCTTCCCCGGGGTGCAGTCCCTCAGGAACAGGCTGCTCCAGCGTGGGTCCCCCACGGGGTCACAGCTCCTGCCAGCAAACCCGCTCCAGCCTGGGCTCCTCTCTCCATGGGGCCGCAGGGCCTGCCAGGAGCCTGCTCCAGCACGGGCTTCCCGCGGGGTCACAGCCTCCTTCGGGCACATCCCCCTGCTCCGGGGTGGGCTCCTCCCCGGGCTGCAGGTGGAGATCTGCTCCCCCATGGACCTCCCTGGGCGCAGGGCACAGCTGCCTCACCACGGCCTGCGCCGCGGGCTGCGGGGGAATCCTGCTCTGCCTCCTGGAGCACCTCCTCGCCCTCCTTCTGCACTGACCTCGCTGTCTGCAGAGCTGTTCCTCTCATATTTCACTCTTCTCACTGCAGGTTTTCATTTCTTAAATATATTATCACAGAGGCATGGCCACCATCATTAATTGGCTCAGCTTTTGCCCGCAGTAGATCCAACAGCTTCTAACAGCTTCTCACGGGAGTCACCCTTGTGACCCCCTCACCCTCTATACACAAACCCAACACACACTGATGTACAAACTTCAGTCCAAACCTACACTAATACCACTGTGGCTGAACAAACCAGAGAGAAGTCCCATCTGACTGTGGATTTCACATGGAGAGAGAGCAGCATACCCAGTGCACACAGATTTTATTATAGATACCTGGCAAATAAAATTCAAACAGGTTCTTCTTCTGTGCAGCCTTTCCCCTCTTTCAATGTCTAAACTTTCTGCTTTCAAGGCAAACCAAGTGGAGGCTAGGTGCTTAGAATATCTAAGAGAAGCATCATTATTTAATAACTGTAACAACTAACTTGCATTGCCTGAAGACAAGGACTAAACTGAACACTGACATAAAACAGCTCTGGACTCTTCCATCTGTGCCTCTTCTACAACAAACTCCACTTGCCAAGACAGGTATCTCCCAAAGAACACATATTTGTTTCAAAGTCCAGTAACACACTCAAAGTAGATTACGTGTCTGAGTCCACAATAGGGTGATAGAAGAAAAAAAGTAAATCTGTAGTTGTCCACAAATTAAATAGTCCTCAGATCTAAATGTGTACCAGAAAACAGCTTAGTCTCCTACTGTTTTTAAGACAGGGTCTGCTCCATCTGTTTCTTGCTCAGCTCTGTTTTTCCAACTTGTGCTTACTGACTCTATAGTCTGAAAAACCTGACACCTCTCCAAGTTAGCTGTCCTGGTGCTTTGTCTGCTATAATGTGTTTGAAGTATTCTGAACATCCAGTTTGGCCCTTTCCTAGATCTACAAAATTATGGCCTACTCAACCTCACAGATAAGAGACTACAGATTGACTAAATTCCTTATTTTTGTGAGTGATTACTGGTGCTATTAAGAAGAAAGAATTCATCACCTTCAGGGGGAATACTCTGCTCATTTGTGGAAGTGAGCAATACTTGGGAAGTTACACACTCAATCAGTCGAGCTGCTTCTCCTCAACAGCACTGTGTAAAGCTGTTTTTGTATACTTTCTACTTGATTGTAGGAATTGGACATTATGAATATTAGACAATATGGTGTAGAATAAAATAATAGTTCGGTAAATGATTGGTAGAAAAAGTGACCTGAAGTAAGAAAAGTCAAAATGACAAAATGACCTGGAAGGAATGAAAAAATGAATGAGAAAAAGTAGTCTGACTTGAATTTTGCTTCAACAAAATCTGATAAAAACCAAGAATGGCCATAGCAGTGGAAGGGCCTCTCACAACCCTCTAAGACAACAAGTGTCATGACTTGAAGGTACATATTCATTACATTTTATGTTTTATGCAACTGACACTTGCAAAGTCAAATTCAAGCCTAAGTGGCAAAAAAATCCTTTCAGTCAGGTATCTCTTTCAACATAGGCATGCTATATCCACCACAAAGTATATCACTGACAGATGTTCAACTTTTAAGTATGCAGTCTATAAGAAAATGTGAACTGGAAAGCACTATGCTGCTTGCTTTAATGGAGGAAATAATTCCATTTATGTTTCAAGTTTATGAGCTTTATAAATATCACTCAACCACCATGTCTGATGATTACACAAATTAAAGAGTAATTTATTAGATAATGCCAAGTTACTTTTTAGCATTATAGTCAATATATGGAATGGATTTTGAGAGGAGCGGGACAAAAAGTAATTTCAAACACTGCAGTTCTAGTTAGTCTGAAAGGACTGCTCAGAGACTGAGTGGAGATCTACATACACACTAGAAAGACGTAGATGAAGTAATTTAACGTAATTTAACATTAAATTAGTAAAGAACACATTGATTCAGCATTTAGAGAAAAGTAGACAGACTTCACAGGTATCCACCAGCAGAAGACCAAAAATGTTTCAATTTGGTAGAGGAGACTGAATAAGTAGGAAGGTATAGTCATGGTCACAGTGCTCCTAAATTTACTACTGTGCTTTGAAAAATGTCACTTTTTTTGCTTAAAACCAAACAGGCTCTAGTTCACAATACTTAAAGGAAAAAATCACAAGTAAGCTAGACCTATCCTGCCCAACTTGTTTCATGTGTTCACTTTTTTACTATTTAAATACTGCACACAGCTGTAAGAGCCCCAAGAAAATATTCTGCTATACAATGGTCAGAGAAAGTTCCAAATGGATGCTATCACAGAAGCAGTCATACAAAGTAGAAGTGACACCTGTTGTCCATTCCTAATGTTTTGAAGAGTAGCAACAATATTCCTTAAAGTAGAATAGAGACCTTTTAATAGAACTGATAAAATCAACATTTTCCTCCTCCTGAAAACAAAAACATTCAACTTCTTGAATAGGAATAATCTCACTGTAGAACTCTACTTACGTGAAAGGGCTCCTTTGTTATTTCCAGCAACTGCTCCAACATTTTAAATAGACAAGATTATAGCAGACTCCTGAACTGACTTTTAGAAGTAAAAATCATGATGAAAACTTAGGTTGGACTACTGGAGACATGACACAAGTAAAGAAATTACAGAAAGATTGAGAAGCTTCACTGGTTGGTTGGCAAAATCCAAGCCAAGTCTAGTTTTTCCTTAAGGTAACTCAGGACTGTAGGATAACACTGCACTGTACATTTCCATGAGGCACAGCTAATGCTCAAAAGCAATTACAAGTCAGGTCACTTTACTTGATCACCATTAATCACTTATGCAAAGCTCTCTCAAACTTGGGGAGGAATAAGAGATCTAGAGACAAAGTAGTGTTTCCTATTGCCCTGTTACTACCCAAATCATTCATAATGCAAAGGTAAGCAAGTGAGTTGGTGACAAAAAAAAAATGAGTACCAAACCTGACTGGACTGTGATTCATCTTACTACCCAGAAAAGTCCTCTACTGGAGAAGTGTTCACACAGAAAACATTTGGTTGCATGAAAAAGCTTAGGTGTCCTGAGGCATCCCCCAGCTCAGTGTTGGAAGACTAGTTAGTGAGTCTCGTCACAGTCTAGAGAGATTACTCTAGATAGGACAATTAATAGAACATCAAGTAAGAGTGTGGACCAACAGGACACCTATTTTCTTGCTGGTTGCTGTTATCTAAAGGACTTGAAGTCCACTTGCATAGTAAATACAGCTAATCTCCCCCATTTGAACGTAGAACCTGACATCACTTGTTTTTTGCAGCGTCTGCTGCCATGCTCAGTTGCATACACACTCCTCTACTTCGCTGTCAATGTAGAGATTGTATACTCCAATTATAAAAGAAAGTAAAATTTTTATCTAGATTCAAATAAAGTGATGCCTCCTCACTATTGTCAGCTTCAAAGGCTGGGCTGCTATTGGTGATTGTCTGTCCAATGCAGCAATTTATGCCTCAATGGGTCTGAGGGCAGCACCTGAAAAAAGTGATGACCAGTTAAAGACAAGTGCAGTATAACATGACAAAGGTTTTACTCTCCCTAGATAATCTATACATCATTACCATCTTTCTGTAGTTTGTTCTTCTCAGTTTTTACTGCATCTTCTAAGATTCCTGTTTCTCTGGGAAATCCAGAGCTTATTTCCAAAACAGTAATACAACTATACTAGAATGTAAGAAAAACTAAGACATTCCAAACTAAGTTATCTACCCCCACAAAGCCTGTTTTCTTCTTTCCAAGAAAGATGAATTAAGATTCTACTGTTATCTTAAGGAGTTACACTAACAGCTGAACCAGGTCACTTTGCCCAACCACACCGGGCCAGCAATTAAGATGTTTTACAGCCTCTCCTAACAACCTCCCTGGAAAATGGCCTACCTGACAACTTTTAATACAGGAAGAAGTATACCCATCAACATTAATTATCTTTCTTTTTTCTTTGAAGTACCCAGAATAGTCACAGGCAATGGCTTGTCTTCTAAAGTTTCAATATATCTGTCACGTGAACAGCTATATTCCTCCATGTTGCATTTCCAAAAAGGACAGAAAGGACAAGAGCCTTCAGATCAGACAATTTCCTTGGAGGCAAGTCAGAGATCCTCTCCTTTGACCACTATACCCATAAATCTGGAAAATGAGTGAAAGTAAAAAGTGAGACTTTAACTGTGTCTAACAGGAGACTTCACTAAGTAGACTGATATGCAGGAATGTCTCTGTGTAGCTGCTCATTTCAGCAATGACCAAAGGATTATACTCTATTTTATAATAGACATTGGAGTACAGAATTGCTGTAAAATGCTTGTTACCTTTTAAACCTATGAGCTACCACTCAGTTTCAGGAGGAACATACCCTAAAGCCTGTAGACAGCTCAGAACCAAGAAGAAAAGGGCAGCATCTTCAACCAGCTCTTTGCATCCAGCCCAGTAGCATTGAGTATAGTAAGACAGAATTCAGTCATCTGAACTATGTAGTCCTGTTAACAAGAGTTTGCTGAAAGTGCTCAAGTGTCATTTACAATCAGTTACACTTTAAAAGAAAGGATTGAAATGTAGACGAGTATAAGCTTTAACTTAACAGATGTTAAGTAAGCCCTTTAAAAAAGCTAGTTCTGAAACACGGAGAGCTGTATCACACAGATGTGATGGTTTAAGCCCTGCCAGGACCAGAGACCACATTGCCAGTTACTCCCCCACCCTCAGACACAAGTAGGGCACAAACCCTGCATTAAAATAAGAAGAAATTGAATACAACAGTGCAATAAACAATCTGAACAACAACAATAGCAATGACAGCAACAGTAAACAGCAATAACAATAAACAAAAGATATACAGAAAAATACCACGATGGTTACAGACAGCCCCGTGCTCCCTGCTACCAAAGCCACCAAGGAAAAAGTTCCCACCCTCCCCCACCCAGACCTGAGGTCAGTATTGTATGAATAACCCGACTGGAGATCCCTTCCCCGTCTCTCTCTGCTGGGGAAAATTAACCCTATCCTGGCTGAACCAAGACATAATCCACCCCTTTATTCTATACCATCTGCATCATGCCCAGCTGGCATTTAGCAGTTAACAGTAACAAAACAACAATTTACAAAGGCACAGCATAATTTACAGCATGTTCTCACCCAGAATCAAGTCCCCTGTGGTACACATCAGACATTTCCATTGTCCTGCATCACCCACCAGGTGCGCCCAGGTCCTTGAGCAAAAGCAATCCCGTGAATGGGTTTGCCTTTACCTTTGCCTGGTGCAGGACTAAACCAGACCATTTTTCCTAATATATTCCTCACGCGCACCACAGGGACTTTATCCCCATCTACAGCACATGGAGGTCTCGACTGATCCGGGCCAGCTCGACTGGCAGATCCTCTTGTGTTGACTAGCCAGGTGGCCTTTGGTAGATGCATGTCCCAGTCTTTGAAGGTGCCACCTCCCAGTGCTTTCAATGTGGTTTTTAACAGTCCATTGTAGTGCTCGATCTTCCCAGAGGCTGGTGCGTGGTAGGGGATATGGTAGACCAACTCGATGCTGTGTTCTTCTGCCCAGGCACTTATGATGTTGTTTTGGAAGTGGGTCCCATTGTCTGACTCAATTCTCTCTGGGGTGCCGTGTCGCTACAGGACTTGGGTTTCAAGGCCCAGGATGGTGTTCCGGGCGGTGGCGTGAGCACGTGGCGCTTCCTGTGGCGGGTCTGTGGCGGGGTGATGTCGTCGATCTGCCAGGCCTCTCCATATCTATATTTCAGCCATCGCTCTCCATTTTGCTGGGGCCTCACCCGCTTGGCATGTTTGATTGCAGCACACGTCTCACATCTGTGGATGATCTCTGCAATGGTGTCAATGGTGAGGTCCACCCCTTGATCTCGAGCCCACCTGTATTTTGCATCTCTACCTTGGTGGCCCGAGGTCTTGTGGGCCCCGCAAGCTATGAACAGTTCACCTTTGCACTGCCAGTCCAAGTCCACCTGAGCCACTCTGATCTTAGCAGCTTGGTCTGCCTGCTGGTTGTGTCGATGTTCATCAGCGGCCCGACTCTTGGGTACATGGGCATCCACATGGAGCACCTTTACAACGAGGTTTTCCACACGGGCTGCAATGTCCTGCCATACTTCAGCAGCCCAGACAGTTTTACCCTTATGTTGCCAGTTGTTCTGCTTCCATTGCTGCAGCCATTTCCACAGGGTATTCGCCACTGCCCACGAGTCGGTGTAGAGGTAGAGCCTCGGCCACTTTTGCCCGCGCAGCAATATCCAAAGCAAGATGGACGGCTTTCACCTCTGCAAACTGGCTCGATTCACCCTGTCCCTCAGCAGCTTCAGTGACCCGTCATGTGGGACTCCACACAGCAGCCTTCCATCATCGATGTTTTCCCAGAATACGACAAGACCCATCAGTGAACAGGGCATACCGCTTCTCCTCATCTGGCAGCGCATTATATGGGGGGGCCTCCTTAGCACGTGTCACCTCCTGTTCTGGTGACATCCCGGAATCTTTGCTCTCTGGCCAGTTCGTGATCACCTCTAGTATCCCTGGGCGGCTGGGGTTCCCTATTCGAGCCCGTTGTGTTATCAATGCAACCCATTTTCTCCACGTGGCATCGGTTGCATGATGCGTGGAGGATGCCTTTCCCTTTGAACATCCACCCCAGCACCGGCAGTCGGGGTGCCAGGAGGAGCTGTGTTGCAGTGCCAACCACTTCTGAGGCAGCCCAAACTCCTTCGTACGCTGCCAGCATCTCCTTCTCAGTTGGTGTGCAATTAGCTTCAGAGCCTTTGTATCCCCGGCTCCAAAAGCCCAGAGGTTGGCCTCGGGTTTCCCCAGGTGCTCTCTGCCAGAGGCTCCAGGTAGGGCCGTTCCACCCGGCTGCGGTGTAGAGCATGTTCTTAACCTCCTGCCCTTCCCGGACTGGCCCGAGGGCTACTGCTTGGGCAATCTCCTGCTTAATTTGTTCAAAGGATTGTTGTTGCTCAGGGCCCCATTGAAAATCGTTCTTCTTACGGGTTACGTGGTAGAGAGGGCTCACAATCAGGCTGTAGTTGGGGATGTGCATCCTCCAGAACCCCACAGCGCCCGGGAAAGACTGAGTCTCCTTTTTAGAGGTTGGTGGGGCCATGTCTGTGATCTTGTTTATCACCTCCATTGGGATGTGGCGACGCCCATCCTGCCATTTATCCCTAGGAATTGAATTTCCCTTGCACGCCCCTTGACTTTCTTTTGCTTAATGGCAAAGACAGCCTTCAGGAGGATTTCAATTATCTTCTTCCCTTTCTCAAAGACTTCCTCGGCTGTGTTGCCCCATACAATGATGTCATCAATGTACTGCAGGTGTTCTGGAGCCCCACCTTTCTCCAGTGCAGTATGGACCAGTCCATGGCAAATGGTGGAGCTGTGGTTCCACCCCTGGGGCAGTTGATTCCAGGTGTACTGGATGCCTCTCCAAGTGAACGCAAACTGTGGCCTGCACTCTGGCGCTATCGGGATGGAGAAGAATACATTAGCAATGTCAATCGTGGCGTACCACTTGGCTGCCTTCGACTCCAGTTCATACTGGAGCTCCAGCATGTCCAGCACTGCAGCACTCATTGCTGGCGTCACTTCATTCAGGACACGGTAATCCACAGTTACCCTCCATTCACCATTAGGCTTCCTCACTGGCCATATAGGGCTGTTGAAGGGTGAGTGAGTTTTGCTGATCACCTTCTGGCTTTCTAGTTGACGGATCAGCCGATGGATGGGGACCAGGGAATCTCGGTTGGTGTGGTACTGCCGCCGCTGCACCATCCTGGTAGCAATCGGCACTCGCTGCTCCTCAACCTTAAGCCGCCTCACCCCTGAGGGATCCTCTGAGAGGCCGGGTAAGGTGGACAACTGTTCAACCTCCTCCAGGGCAGCTACACCAAAAGCCCACCGGTCCCCTTTTGGGTCTTTGAAGTGCCCTCTCCTGAGACAGTCTGTGCCCAGGATGCACGGGGCATCTGGGCCAGTCACAGTGGGGTGCTTATGCCAGTCCTTCCCAGTCAGGCTCACTTCAGCTTCCAGTAGGGTCAGCTGTTGGGATCCCCCTGTCACTCCGGAGATGCAGATGGATTCAACCCCACTGGAGCTCGATGGCATCAGGGTGCACTGTGCGCCAGTGTCCCCCAAAGCCTTATACTCTTGTGGGTCTGACGTGCCAGGCCATTGGATCCACACTATCCAGTAAATCCGATTGTCCCTTTCCTCCACCTGGCTGGAGGCAGGGCCCCTCTAATCCTGCTCATCATCACTCACTTCTTGTAAGAATGATTTACTGGTCCCCTCAAGAGGGTCAGACATAACGTTCACCATTCTATTCTGCCTGGGGGATTTCTGACTGGACACTGGAGCTGCACTCTTCTTGGAGGACTCCCCTTTTGTGGTGGTCGTCCCTTTCAGCTGCTCTACTTGTGCAGCCAGGGCAGCAGTGGGCTGTCCATCCCACCTCCTCATGTTTTCTCCATGGTAGCGAAGGAAAAACCACAGGGTGCACAGTGGTGTGTAACTTCTGCTGCCTTTCTCTTGGGTGGGGAAACGTTTACTTCTAATGGCTGAGACATCAGCCCATGTAGGTGGAACGTGGGACATGTCCTCTTCCACTTTCTGGAGCCTCTGAGACAGTTCCTCCACAGCTGAGACCCAGGAATGCTGAGATGAAGGGAGATTTCCCTCATATTGCCGGAGCTTGCCAACCACTCCATCCACTGTTAGAGTGTGGGTGTCTGTCCACCAGAACACTATTGCCAATGCTTTCGAGTGTGCTTCTGGTGCACTCTGCAGGAACTTTCACCACAACAGGTGTGTGCAAGGGGCCTGATCTGGGTCCATGGGTGACTGCTCATCATTCAGATCACCATAGATCATCTCAAACACAGCCAGTTCCCTGAGGTTCTGGATGCCTTTCTCAATGCTGGTCCATTTGCCCAGCTGACATAGGATATCATCCTTGTAGGGGTGCCTCTCCCTTACACTGAGCAGGAGTCGCTTCCAAAGGCTGAGGGTTTGAGTCTGTTTCCCTATTTCCCTATCAATGCCAGCATCCTTGGCCAAAGATCCCAGCTGCCTGGCCTCTCTCCCCTCCATTTCAAAAGCACTGGCTCCATTGTCCCAGCATCGGAGCAGCCAGGTGCAAATCTGCTCGCCTCCCAGTGGGCTGAAATCTCTCCACATATCTTGTGGCTCAGTTGGGGATAGAGATTGGACGATCACCACTTGCCCTTCCTCCTGTTCCCGTGATGGGCCTGGCTCATCCTCATCACCCACTTTGCGAACTGACTTTCTGGTATATATTTTTCTGTATCGGGGCAACAGATATCAGCACTGTCTGGCTCTCTGGCTCAGCTTCTGTACTGGTGGAGGAGACTGAGACTGGCTCTGCCTGTTCCCCTGGCTCAGATACTGTACCATTAACTTCATGCTCAGATTCTGTAGCCTTTTCTCCCTCTTGAAGGCAGTGGGTGGTATTAAAGAGGACACGGTACGCATGGGCATGTCCAACACATTGCAGTGATTTGTGTCTCCTGGGTTTTGCCAGCTTGGTAACACACCCTTTCTAAGCACTCCATCAGCTTCTCAGGGCTCTGCATTTGTTCGGGAGTGAAATTCCAAAGCATTGGAGGTGCCCACCGACTCAGGCCTTTGCCCATCTTTTCCCACACCCCTTGCCACTCACTATTATCTGACCTCGGGGCAGGTTTCCGGGCACTGCTATTGTTAGAGAGGTGCCCCATGGCCAAAACCGACATCAGGCTGGCATTCAGAAGGCATTGTGCCACAAACACACTGGCCTGCAGGCTCCAAGGATAACTGAAACTCCCCAAAGCCGAGAGGATCTCTTCCTCTGGCTCAGCCATAGAGGGGGTGAGACCCCTAACAAAAGCCCAAATGGCAAACAGGTACCGGCCCCCTCCCACGTATACATTATAAGCAGTCAGTAGCCACTATAACAAAACAATCCCCCTTATACATTTTCCATCACCACCAAAACATCAGCACTGGGAACACACAGTGGATATAAGGAATAATCCAGCCCCACCACACAAGCAAGTGGGCCAGCATTGCAAACATTTTCCTATTAAACAGTACAAATACAAACAGAAAAATTGCTCTAACACACCCTGCTCAGGGTCTGTCCCTTTTTGATTCTTATTTCAACCCTCTTATGCCTCACATTGGGTGTCAAAAAAGGCTGTGGTGGTTTAAGCCCTGCTGGGACCAGAGACCATGTTGCCCTTGTGTCCAAGGGCAGGGAAGGGACAAGTAGGGCACAAACCCCAGGTTAAAATAATAAGAAATTCAATACCACAGTGTAATAAGCAATCTGAACAACAACAGTAGCAATGGATAACTACTATTATTCTGTTTGTTGTTAACAAGACAGAAGATTTTCAGAGAAATACCGCAATGGATACAGACAGCCCCGTGCTCCCCGCAACCAAAGCCACAAAGGAAAAATGAAATTCCTATGCTCTGGACCTGATATCAGCATGTTATGAATAACCCTGCTGGAGATCCCTTCCCCCTTCTCTGCTGGGGAAACTTAACCCTATCCTAGCTGAACCAGGACAGCAGGAAGTGTCCCTGCAAGTTTACAAATGCACCATAAACTCAAGTGCTGCACTTTCAGTAGTCTTGCAACATTTTAACACTCCTGAAGAAGAATGCATGTTGCTTTCTGCATAACATCATGATTAGAGAACAGCTGATTATTATGGTAGTTTTTTCATAACTAATTAAAGCATCTTGGTGATTTATTACATCTGAATGTTTTCCAGGCAAAAACATTAAGTCTGATCCCAGAACTTTCTAGCAAATATCCAGCCTACTTATGTTCTGCTCTTCAAGTCTCCTGCTGTCCAGCTGTGTCCTCATGATTATCCTCTCTAAATAGCTCCCACTGAAGACAATTTTCCTACATTCATGACTCAGAAGCTTGCCTTCCCAGACAAAATCCAGAGCCAATACTGTAGAACTCTCTGCTTGAGCACACAGCTGTTAGGTTTTTTCAGCACTGCTTCATCAGTATACAATGGTATTGTTACCAGATGACTAACAGGTGCTGAAAAGCCAGCAACTTTCGTACCAGAAGAGCTTCTATTGCTGCATTTCTTCTCGGGGTCAACGACTTGCATTATTTCTGCATGCCCTCCCTGCTTGCGTGAACCAAAACACATGCCTTTCAACAGCGGCAAGATGCCTTGAAAGATTGGCACACCCACCACACGAGGGAGTCCTTGGCTTCTGTTTCCCAGAGCTATCGAATACCCAATGCAAGGGCTGAGCAAACTTCCTTTTGGAAGTAATTGTTGATTAAATTATAGTACCCCGCTAATCCTGCACCTTGTCTGGAATTACTAAACATCCCTGTAAGGTTTGCAGACCACACAGATTAGACAATCAGCAACTCCAGGTAATCACTTTTTCCACAAAAAAAGAGCACCACAACAAATACTACAGCCACCTGAGCTCTCTAAACCTCTTCAGTACATACTTAACTTGTTATAAAGTAGGACTATGAGTCCTATGAAGCAAAACAGGTTCATTTTAAGGAGCAAGCAGAGCTAGGCTTGTAAGTTCCACCTCTCCTCTTCCTTACTTATCTCCTTAACACTTAATAGTAATTTAAGAAAAGTAGCCTCATTGAGTGCTATCAATGCTAATTCTTAAAAGAACCCAATACTACCAATTTCAAATTATCATCCTGATATGCATAGTAAATGAAAAGCCAAAAACCCCAGGACACTACTTACAGTTAATAATGCATCTGAAAACTAATACACATCACTAATCTATAAAACTAGTTTCATGGACTAGTACAAAAATTTACCAGAAGCACATACTAATCATACTCTGGAAGATTAAAAATCTCAGTAGTAAATAACACATATTCAAAAATTCACCTTCCACAGAGGGCAACCAGAAAATCTGAAGATAAGCAGGTGTTTAAAAAAATAGGATTTTTCTACAATAAGTCATTGATTTCAGTATAGTGGTGTTTCAGGCTACTTCAACTTCTGCAAAAAATCTTATTGCAAAATGCTGAATTAAAGGAATGGAACCAGCAAGAATTACAGTATCACACAAAAGGAATGCTAAAAAAGCCTATCTTAAAAAAAATTACATACTATTTGCATCAATATATGACAGTGAAGAATATACTTCTGAGGTTAAATAATGAAGTCTAGGAGCTGAAACTCAATGTCTGCAAGTCTACAGAAAAAAAGGTAAGAATTCTAGTAGACTGAGAATGTTGTTTTTTTATAATTTAACTTCAGCTACATATGCTTCCTTCAGTGCTTTACCCCTTGAAGATCTGTTGGACAGTCCTTGATTGAAATAGTCCTTTTTCTAGTGAATATTAAAACATACTCTGCCACCAGTCATGCAAGTATTCATTTTACAACAAACAATTTCCAATAAACTAAGTGTAACTTTAGAGCAGTACATTTGTTTCTGTTGTTCCTTGAAGACCCACTAAATTACTGTAAGAACAAGTCAGCTTCCTATCTTTGTAAACAGGACCAAGTGAAGGTCAGAACAACTTTATGTTAGGGTTTATTCTGCCCTACATCACTCCGAAAGCTGCACACACTGGTGGAAGAATGCTGTTAAATGAAACATACATTAACATTACAAGCCTATATATAAAGGCTCTCATGATTTCCTCTCATGGACCTACATTATTTTTCACAAGTCTAAAATTTCAGAGTGGAGATTTGTTCTCCAACTAGCACACAAAAGCAGAAGTGACATTGTATAAGAGACACAACACTATGTTAAGAGCAACCTAAAAACTGCAAGTAATCACAGCCTATGGTACCCTCAAGGCAAGCCAGTGTGGCTGCCCAAAAGATCAACAGCACTTCTGGCCTGTAGTCCAAGTTCACAAACAAAGAGACTAGTAAAGAGTTTCAGATATAAAAGTAATAAACACTCATGTTTTGTTTGACTTTGCAATTCAGGGCATCATAATGCTCCAGAATATGCTACAGTAATCCTCCTGAGACAAAGCCACAGAACACTAGTGTGCCAAGATAGGTGTATCATTCAGCTAGTACCAACTCTTTTTCAAAAAAGTTACTGCATCTTCATAAATTACCATTGTCAACTGTATCTGATTTAAACCACCGAGATTATCACAGTATTATTTTGACACTGAATAAAAGTAGGAGCACACCCCTAAACACGTACTTCACTTAACTGTACCTAAACTATATAGCTATGGTCTCTAACAAGATCTTAAGAATATCATCGGTGTTTCTTTCTTGACATTTATTTTTAATATAAATTGTTCAAATTTCAGTACTTTGAAGGTGGCATTAAAGCCTGAACCACATTTAAAAGCGGCTTCAGCAATGTGAAGGAAACTGCATGAGCCATGAGCAATCCCCGATTTAATTGCAGTTCACTCATAGCTCCAGTAGATGGATTCTGTTTACTGAACACTCATATGCTACTGAGCTAGCAAGATAGGCAGATTGCAAGACACCTGTAAAGCATGATCACTACTAGATTTCAATATTTGATAGTCTGATCACTCTTTCTTCCAAATCCAGTTTCTCAGCTATTGCTCTGAATCTGAAAAAAACAGAAGTTGAGGACTGAATGACAAGGATCAAACACCAATCAAAGTATCTGACAGTTCATCCTGCCATACAATAAGGTTATGTCTCTAACATAGCTGTAAGTTATCCTAAAAAAAAAAATAATCATAATTTTTCAGGAAGAGAAACTGAACTTTCATCTTGGCCAGGTTCAATTCTACCCTTAATGCCATCCTCTCGCCTTGTATCTTGCATGGTTCTTCACATGTGAAGAACACCATCTCCTCCTTTGTCAACACAAACTTGATGTCAAATATAAAGATGAGGGTTGCAGCTCCAGTTCTTCCCCAGAGCAGGCAGAGGAAGTCAAGGATAGGGGGTACTGTGGATACTAAGATTTACATGAACCTGACCAAAGATGTTCAGTAAGCCTGAAGAGAGGGTTACTAACATACACATTTAAATATAACTGTTAACAACCATGAACTGCTGGAGAAGTACCAATGACTGAACTAGAGAGGATGCCTTCTTACAAACAAAGCTTGTCATACAAGTAGAAGCTCCTTAATGCACTAAGATAAAAGTATACCATGGAATATGCTAAATCAGTTATTTCTTGAAAGCTGACTTTACCCTTTATTTTTTACCACTAGCAGCTGTAACATGTTCTACACAGCTGAGAATTTTTCTCTTTTGAAGACACTTTGTTCCTTGTCAGGAATGCAGCCAGCAGTGCATTAAATGTTCTGTATATTAAATATACTGTACCACCTAATCACCTTAAATAATAAGCAGGTGGATAAAGCATTGTGTACTACTGCTGGGATATTTAGAAGCATGCAGTAATTTGTGCATCCAAGTGAAAAACTAGCATGACACTTGAATGTAAATTCTTTTCCCAAATTTCACATTAACACATAGTGTTGTTGGAGTTGTTTTTCAGACTATCTGGTACTTGTTTTGAAGGACATCCTGAGATGCCCCATTACTGAAAGTTCTGAGAACTATCTTCCCCCCTAGGGCACATTTTGCAGAAGTTAACTTGCAGTATTGCCATCAACAATGTGGGTTTTTTTCTGGTCTTTACTCATGATTGAAAACCAAATGATAAACTGCTGTCAAAATATATATTCTTTCCCTACTGTTAATTGTCAACTCAAAAAATACATCCTTCCAAGTATATCAAAGGGAAATATCCTTCTTTCCGTTTTTGGTAGCTGATTCACTAATCTGCAATACCAAGTAGTAGAAAACAAGCCATTCTCATTGTAGTTGGTAACTACATGCAGAAAAAGGATATTCTGAGAAAAGCTGACATTTTCATTACTTGTAAGTAAAAATGTCTCCACAAATCTCTATTATTCTTATAGAAGCACAGCAAAATTCTTCCAGAAGGAGGAATTTTTGTTTTAAAGAAGAGGGGGAGATAACTGATGCATCTTGTTATAGATGCAAGACTTCATAACCATTGTGAAGTAACATTAGGGTTTAAAAGCGTTTCAAAAAGGGCTGTGGCTTAACCTGCCACAGATATCAGAAAGACCAAGAGGGGAAAAAAAAAAATAAAAAAAATCAACTTCCATCTTGAACAGCTCCAGAAACTCAGAAGACAGGAAATAGATCAGACTACATGCCTCCTTCTGTTATAGTCAGTTCTACCAAATGCCTCAAAAAAGAAAGCTAAAAACAAAGCAACTGAAACAAGTGGTCAATACTGTGTAAAGCTTGAAGATGACATGGCTGTGCCTTTGATAACTGGAAGTTGACAGATTTACAAATTGTTAAAGGAGTCACTGAATGAAGTGCAGGATCTGAGCTGTATTTGCACCAGTTATTTTCCCTTTCCATGTGGATTAAAGTACTGTATCACTAACACCAGAGGCTTGCACATTTTTCTTCTGCTGCCTTCTACATCTTTCTACCTACTTCTACTCACACTTAGCCTACTCCAGGAAGACACAAAAAATCCAGAAAATAGTATAAATCCTTTTTTGCAGTGTGCACAAAAAAATCTGTCAGCCTGGCAAATTTGTATGGCAAGAACTGTCAGTTAAAGCATACCATGATGAAGGAAAGAAAAATGTAGAAATAAAGTGCCTTCATATAAGCAAGTTAACACACGAGGTTAAAGAAAGTTCCTGGTACATATGTTGCTTCTATAATGCAATATACTGGCTGCTTCAATACAATGGACCAACCATGAACCAGTTAGGACTGGCTGCAGCATGAAGTCTTATGACTTGTGGTGGCTGAAAGTATCCACTTTCTATAGTGATACCCAGGTTCTTATAATCCACACAACCTCCCTGGAGTGAAAGGACTTCAGGGTGTGCAGGTCAGTAACACTACCATCCAAACTGAGGTAGACATCACTGAAACACACCACTATATGATAAAACACTTCGCACTAATCCCACAGCACAGTTACACTGAAAGGGAGTGATGCCTATAAAAACTCCAGATTACTTGAGGTCTCTTAAAATTCAGCAACTTCCAATAAAATTTGTATTTGAACAGCTGGTGTAGAATCTCTAGGACATAAAAGCACCTATGAAAGAGTAAGCAGTGATGACATGCCAAACAGGCAGTCTGGGGACTCCCAAGGTGGAAGCTAAGAGCACGCAAGATCTCACATCACTAGAGGACCAGCACCAGTTTGCAAGACCCAACACTTTGATAGGCTTATTGTAAGATAGTGCAATCACCAACAAGTACATTTTGTTTGCAGAAAAGTGCAAGAGAATGTATATTGCATTAATCCCCATAAAAAACCCCCACATTTTTTCATTTTCACAAGCTGCAAAGCAAATGAAGATGACATTCTGATTCACTACATTCAGAGAGGTCCCTAATCATATTTAGCCTCATAAAGACCTCATAAAAAGTTCCAAGTTCTTTCTTATGCTGTATATTGAGCTCAGTTCATTAATTCAAGTTAATATATGGATGAATAAACTGTTAGACCACCTTAAAAATGGCTTACTTCCACAATGTCAGTAGTAAGACCTGACTAACAAGGCAACTTAACTTAATCCCTGGGACTGACTATGCAGGTTTAATCAACAAGGTGTGGTTTTCCTTTTTATTTGAAAAAGGAAAAGCCTGTGAACTTCTAAAAGGTCAAAATATAGTGTCATGCCTGCAAAAGAGTGAAAAGCAAGTGGAAGGGCAAAGACAGTCAAGTGCTATCTTGACCAACATAAAATGAACCAAGTTCCTTCATCTTCACCTGCTCGCATGACTCACTTTCCAAGAGACAAGCAGAGTGCAATAAATTATGCAGTTTACTAAGAACAGTAAGTGGTCTCAAGTCATTTTCAATAACATAAATAGCAATATGCAGAAGCGTAACTATAGGTTACAATACTGCCTGGCTTAAGGCTATTAATAGTGCTCTGGATCCATACATACAGCTTGTTTGAAAAGATAACTCCAGGTTTATTCCTGCAGTCCAGACAATAGAACAGTACTCCAACCACCAGCTAGCTAACTAGGCCAGTACTCTGCTGTTGCACTTTCTTCCAACAAGCACAAAGTTCAAAATTACTTTATTATCTTTGTGCTACAACACAGAGTCCCTAGGCTACAGAGACTTCATTTTAACAGCTACAGAGTTCAAAACATGGACTATCCTGAAAGTTTAAAAAAGCTCCCCTTCACACCCACCCCCAGAAAAATTTGTGTTTCAAGGTCTTAGGCAAGTTGCTCCAGAAAAAACTCACCATGTGTAAATAAAAAGTTGCCTCCAATCCCATTGAGTTTATTCTTGATTTCACTTTTTAGCCAAGTTCTGCACAAGACATCCCCCTCTGGCAAGGTACCATTTGCCAGGCAACACCTTTTGTCCACATCCCTGCTCAAATCAGAAATCATCAGGCTGCCAGAACTTGCTCCTTATCTCAGCATACCACTAAACAGCAGCTAGGAAGAACCCCTGCCTCTCAGACTCACACCACCAAAGAGCAGTGAGCTTTAGCTCACTCATCCTTTGGCTGTCAAACTACTCTCACTGTCCCACCCTGCATGCACTCAAAACCTTGCAGAAACATCTGACTGATTAGAGTAGTATAGGACTGCAAACAAACACGTTGGGAGTAAAGGCTAAGAAGGAAAAAGAGCAGGGAAGTTCACAAAAATAGCCAACCTCTTTTGGAAAGTGGCAAAGTTGTAGTGATCTGTTCATTTATGTGGTTCTCCCTGTTATCAGGCACTTGTGCTATATGAGCAAATACCTGGAATTACAGCTATTCACTGCCTACTATTGTCAAAATTTTCCATTTTTTGTCATGGGAATGCTTAAAACTTTCTACACAGTAGATAAACACTGTCACTTTGCAGACTAAGCCACTACACTGATATGTCATACTATTTTTGTCTCCTCTTGTCTCCTCTGGGACATGAAGAAAAAGGAAAACAACTTGCTTAGCTTGTCTCCTACCTTATTCTCCACAGACAGAATTTAAAGGTGGCAACAAGTATAGAGTTTTAGATTAAGACATAAGTATATGACCATACTTTCTTCCCATATTGCTGTAAGGTCAGTTTAAATGCCCTAGAATTAGTCTTACATCAGGGCAAGTGAAAGGTTTGGGGTTGAAGAGTAAGCTAACACTGTTCAAAGCAACAGTGACAAGCAACTTAAAAGAAACTGTCAGTCTAGGCTCAACTTAACAATGGGATAACTCTGAAACACTATTTTTGTACAAACTGTAATGGTAAACATACCAACTACAACTTCATCAATGATCTTTGGAGTGTTCAACTTCTAGGCAATTTTTTTAAACCTGTAGTTTTAGACACCTGCTGAGTTGTGTGCTATATTTTCCATTTGCACTACATGCAAAACAGTAATGGGACAACACTTCCAAATATTTCAGAAATTAGTATCTGCACGGAGCAAGATGAAATATGCACAACTAGATAGTTACACACTTTTCTGTAAGACTGAAGTTGACAGGACAGAAGAAATGGGACTCTTCCTCCACATGCCACACTGTCCTTTTTCTAGATTATAAAAGTCTATGAAATTTAAGGGTCATGTAAGAAAACCTGAAGAATTTTATTCTGAAAGCCTATATAACCTTGGCTATACAGAAACCCCACTGCAGCGTGACAGATAGTTGCCACCCACAGGTCAAATGGAAATACGGACTTTTAGGAAAGGTATGCAAAAAGATCATGCTTTCAAACATGTAAGGACCACAGTAAAGCAGTCTGATCAGTTTTGGAAAACAGACCCATATAACAGTGATCAACAAGAATGTCCCAAAATATACTTTTTCTCTGTCCTCATGTTTAGAAAGCAGTAAATTTGATAGCAGAAGTGATTCAACAAGAAACCTTCAGGTGGGGAGAACCTGGGTTATTATACTAAATGGAACAGTCTACTACCAGGGCTTCACAGCTACACAAGTCTACCAATGTGAAATACTGTTCCAGGCTACATCTCTAAACACATCCTGCCTCATTTTATAGGTGTGCTAAACCACAAAGTCTACATATATACAGTATTACTAATTCAAACACACTGTTAAAGACAAGAAAAACTTACCTATCAAACATGTTCTCTTTTACAGAGAATAAGTTGTAAATTTTATGAGCATATGGTTGTAACAGGAGAACAGTATAGAATCTCTGAAGCCAGGAAAACTAAGAAATTCTCCCAAATTTATAGTATCTGATTTCAGCTGCTCTCTGAAATGAGAGTCTGAATTCCACAAAATTTCAGTTTAGCTGACAACTCTGCAAGCACTCCTGGGTAAATGACAAAGAAGCAAAGGGTTGAAATCATGGAGATTATGCTACAATGTGACAACTAAGCATTTATCTTCACATGTACAACTGAATTTGCACTAGAGCGCTAAAAAGTGCAATTTTCTTTTTTGTAGACAACAAATTTATTGTCATTTTTACCTATATTGAAGTTTTAGAAAAGTAGGTCAGAAAATGCAGTTTACCATGCTAAGGTAAATCTTCATTTTAAAGTGGTAACTACCACCATTGCTTACATTTTGTCAACAGCTGTTAAATTAATCTTAAAAGCTTGTGCTTCTAAGTACTTGAACATGGCAGTTTGATAATTATGACTTCATTCCATTTTACCCTCTTCCCTTACATTTAAAGTATTTTTAGTTTAATTTTTATAATTATACATGCTTAACATTAGATTAAATAGAATGTTATCTGCTGCTTTTAAATATGTAAAAGCACTTAATAAATTAAATTGCTATCTAGAACAGCTGATAAGAACTCAGTTATGATGCTCTATTGAGAGCACAGGGTCTTCCCACTTATTATACAACTATAATTAGTTCACACGGTAGTTTTGTACCTTGTACTTACATACATCTGCACTAGTCAAAACCATGTAAGAGCTAACAGACACCAAGATACCTGGGCACAACAACTCATTCCAGTTAGATTCTCTGGTTAGCAAGTGAAGACAGGTGACATCTGTGCCCCACTTCTCAGATGCTGCTCTTAACATGATTCTCAAAGACACTCTTATTCAGTACCTTTAAAAATATTCGTTAGTATCAAGGTTTCATTTCTTTGCTATTTTAATTGTTGGTGAAAATACTTTCAGTGTTTTTCTGTTAGCTGAGCAAGTAAACTTCACTTCAGGTACTAATGTTGCCCCAACAGTAAGTTGTGCCCATGAACTGCATGCTTGGAGATGACCAGCAGGAACCTTCCACAGCTCAGGTTTCTTCCCTACCTCCTTCACAAATAGACTCTTAGATAAAAATCTATTAGGGACACAAACTTTATGTTGACAGTACACTACATGGAACAATAACCACTGACTGACACAATTAAGACGTTTTAACAAATCTGACTTAATAGAAAAAGCATTACAAACTACTAGAACAGACCTTCAGAAACAGGGCTTCAGACTGCTCACATGAAAGACGTGAACACCAGGGTGCCTCCCTTCCCTACAATAGATTTTCTAGAGGCAAGGAGGCCCTCAAGCTCAACTCATGTCAATCCTAAAGTGTGCAGACAGCTTCATGGAACTATTAAATAATAGGGTGGGAAATTATCTGGTTCAAATTCACAGGATGCTCTGACAAGTATTTAGGTCAAGATGGCAGTAAACATCCTTGATCCCCCTCAATTTCAATACAGGTCACTGGCAACCCCATATGTAGCAGACATATGTTGTAGTATGTCTTAGTTTGCTAGTGGATCGCATCAGTTGGGTATGGTTTGGGACTCTTGACACTGCCTGCTAACACAGGTAGGTTAGAATTTCTTATTCATCAAAAAATGTTTCACTGCCAAGAAATGATGCAGATACTACTGGATTTTTTACTGTTCCTATACTGGAACTCTCATCTACGTGGCAATCAGCTCCAGCCTATCACAACTGACGTTTCACTCATGAAGTAGCCAGAGGATGCATCCAGTACCGATATGGACCAACCTGAATTAGACAAAGACAGACCAAAGTTTTGTCCCTTATCAATTCTCATTTGTAGTTTAGCCTGTATGAAAGTATATTTCAATTTTTATGCTTCCCTAAACTGCTTATCAATTAAATTATTCACTAAGTATCTAGTACTCATGACAGTCCATTTAAGGTGAGAAAAAAATACTGGTTTAACTTAAACCAATACAATTCTGAAATTCATGCCGAATTTATTCCTTCATACAAACCTGGTAACAATCCCTGTTCTGAATTGTAGAAAGAAAAGGCAAATTTGATTTTGAAGACCTCTGTAAAAAAACTGAAAATAAGAACAGGACTGGAACTAGAGCATTCCCTCCCCAGCATCTATGAACTCAAGGTAATCTTGCTCCAGGCTACTTAAATCACAAGTATTTCTTCCAATGCAGTTAGCTACAAGGTCAGACACCACATTTCTCAATCTCATTTATACTAAAACTTTTTGAAACAAGACTGATGCAATGTTTTTGCCGGCAGGTGAACCTATGCCTGAAAGCTGAGAAGCTGCTCCTTGATGAGGTAGAAACACCAACTCTAGCTCCAACAGTTCCCACACTGGGATTCTTGCTTACCAAGAAAATAACTTAATTTCAGGATCCTTCTTAGTCATCTGTTCACACTATACAGAAGACATCACACCTTCAAAAAAGAGGTCTGCAACTGAGTCTTGCTCCATTCTATTGAGGCAACTTTTGACACTAGTAGCAATGTGAGCTTCTAGCAAAACATCAAAATCATCATGCAAAGATGTGGGCAATTTGCACATCCATCATTAAGACCTTGAGGCTCACTTCTGTTTGCCCGCAGCTGCCTCTTAATTGAGAGGAATGTAACCCTTAAGCAACTTTAAAAAGGAATGCTAAATATGTGAAATCAGATCTGCAAGACAGAGATAAATACTTTGAATAGTCATCCCACTAACTGATCAAGTACCAGTTTTATCTTTCCACTCCCCGACAGTTAAGTAAAGGACCTTTTGTTTCGAAACACTGAAGTCACTGCCTATAGAGACAGGCTCTTACATCAACAGCCCTCAGCTGAAGACAGCAAGGTGTAGCAGCATCAGCCCAGTCTAGGGTCTTTGTCATTCCCGTGCATGTTCAGTATCGTTCACAGTGAGAGCAGAAATTGCTCTGAGGTCTGGTCAGCCTGGAAGGACTAAAAGCAGTGGTTTCAGTATAACCAAGGCTACCATGCTGAAACAGAGTACTTTACAGACCCAACCACTCACTCCACTGCCTAAAGAGCAAGCCACCTGCTATGGGAAGAAGTGCTGGTCATTCAGATCAAAATGGGAGGCAAAGTAACCTTCATTCAACACCACAGACAGGGACTATTCAATAAGAAAGAAGTCAAAGGAACGGTGTTGGGCTTTAAGAAGACTCTTATCTTGACTCTTGTGACACTAAGTGGTCCCTACCTCAGAAAGGTTAAATTGTCAGTAATCGATAACTGAAATGGAGAACAGCCATGAAGCATGGCCTAGTGAATTCACCAAGACAAGGGTGTAAGTTCTGGCAGTCATCTTTTGGAAGTCATACTCTTAATACAGGATTCCCTTGTTTTGGAGGAATTTGCTTTCAAATTAAACTATGTGTAGAGTAGTCAGTAGAAGAGATCAAGACTTAAAAAACATTCTTTCAGTCTCAGCACAGCATCACGTTATTAGGCCTGAGTATGGCCATTTCTCCTCTTTAGTTTCTACTCTGTAAGAAGTCTGATGCTCTATAGATCTGAAGTCCTGAAGTCTAAGAAGTAGGGCTTGAGAATCCACGTTGTGACTGGGGACACAAAAGTGTAGTTTGACAACAAAAACTGTTTAGAGGACAGTAGCCAAGACCAGTAATCAAGACTGAGCGGTGCCAGAAAAATTCCTTTATATGTAGCAGGTTGCCACACCATGCACAAGAAAAAAAAAAACAACTTAGAGAGTCACAAATGCTGTCTCCAGCATGCAGAGAATGAACACAGGAAAAAAGCATCCTCAAAGAGGTGATTATTGTCCTAATTTCAGCTCGGATAGAATTAATTTTTCTCTTAGTAGCTAGAACAGTGCTGTGTTTTGGATTCAAGTATGTGATTCTGTATGACAAAAGTATTGATAACAGATTGACGTTTTCAGTTTTTGCTAAGAGATCAAGGACTCTCCAACTCCACACATCTTGCTCATGCACAGGCATACAAGAAGCTGGGAGGGGGCATGGCCAGAGCACTGGATCCAAATTAGCCAATGAAATACTCTATACATTCATGTAACATCATGCTCAGTATATAAAGGAGGGTCAGCCAGAAGGAGGCTCTTTCATTTTCAGGGTTGCAGTTTTGGGATCTTGAGTTTTTTGGGATCACTAGTCAAGAATGGGCTGTGTTTCAGTTCGCAGGCAGTGAGCAATCACTTTGTGCATTACCCACTTGTACTTTCTATTATTGTTACTGTTTTATTTTATTAAAATTATTAAACTGTTTTTATCTCAACCTATGAGTCTCCCTTTACCCCTGCAAATTCTCTTCCAATCCCCAAGCTGGGGAGGGTGAACAAGCAGCTGAGTGGTGTTTGGCTGCCAGTGGAGTTTAAACCACAACAATTATTCAGTGTCATATCAGTATTTTCCTTAATTGTGTACTAGCAGAATGAAGGTATGAGCACTGGCAATTAATGTACTTTGTATTATTCAAAAAAGGTACAGGCTCTGGCTAAAGTCAGTCTCACTGTGCAGCTGACAGATGGTCAAATTTAGGAGAGATCCTTAACAGTTCACTCTGCTCACCCTCAGCAGGTGCAGACATGGATGAACTAAACACTTGGGAAATCTTCCCCTTGGTATCTTTTTGCAGCCAGGTTCTTTTTTAAGTATCATCCTTATACTGATGACACCCTAGTGTCTGCATTAGTGCGGGAAAAAGGTGGCATAACTTCTTCTGTCACACTACAGGACCAGGTATGCCATCAGGACAATAGAAGCAAGCATGTGCCGCATGCCAAAAACAAAGCCTGGGGTTGGTGCCAGAGTTGCCTGAGGTTTATAAGCCTTGTTCTCCACTATTCATGTACACAGTTAGGGAACACATCTCAAGCATATCCAAGTTAACACAAATGTGTAGTAGGAGCTGAAGCCACACACAATCTGCATCAGCTAAAGCTTTGGTCTTCCCCGCTTCCCACTGTTGCTGCTTATGGAACACTTGAATCAAAGAAGTTTTAGTGTGAAAAAAATGTCCAAGTTCTGCCACTACCTTCTGATAATAGGAAAGTATTGGTGTCCATCTCAAACAAAAGCATAGAGAATATGCAGGCTCTAAGAAGTGTAGTTTTAAATACACAGAAACCAACCAGTACATTCAGGGGTTGCAACTAAAGACATAAGATAAAGATGTGCTCTTGAAAGCTGGATATTTGAGGACTCTGCAAAAAAAGCCAGGAAATATAGTACCAAAGTCAACATTCATGAACAAAACTAATTAAATGTTGACATAAGTGGTACATCAATATTTTTTTAATTTTAGAGAGCTTAGAGCTGAAAAACAGAGATGAGACACTGAATTTTGCCAACCATCCTTTCATTCTTGTTTTAAAGTGCAGGCATCCATCTGGTAGTTCTCTGAAAGTCAAACAACTGATCTAAATACATGCGACCTGTGCGCCAGCAGTTGCTAAAATAAAGTACTAATTGAATAATTCACACTGCACTTCATACTGGCACTCTCAGACAGAACATATTGATTCAAATGTGCATCCTTAAGAAATTGCTCAAGTACCAGAAGGAAAAAGCAGCTTCACCTACAAAGTAAGGTAGTCTGCCCTTTTTACAAAGGTACAAGTTTAATTCCCTGAATCCTGGAAAAAGGAAGTTTTGCATCAGCTACGACTAATGAAGTCATGACTCCAGTGGAGCCGAATAAGAACTCAAGTAAACCTTGAATAAGTATCTGCTTTTCAACACCCGAATCTTCTTTCTAAAAACTCTAAAGCTCAGAAGATTTAAATGCCTAGTTAGCATTTATAGCACTCACATAAACCTGGACAAAACGCAAATACAGTGTTTGGGTATAGAATCTAGATAATGATGAACTAAAGTTCCTTTTCACTAGCAACATTAGCATTGGTTTCTTCCACCTTTATTCCATGATTTAAGAGAATTGCAAAACAGCACCTGACAGCTCACTGCTTGGAAAATGAAAATATGAAAAAAACCTCAAAACCAACATACCTGTTATTTTGTCCCTGACAAGCTTGCAGGATTCTATCTCCCCAATGCTGCCAAACAGACTCTTCAGCTCCTCTTGTGTCATGTTCTGAGGAAGGTAGTTGACTATTAAATTGGTCTTGCTGTCTTCTGTGTTCCCAGAATTAACTGGTGATGAGCAATTGTTTACTGTGGTTGAACTATGGGCTGTGTTATTGCAAGTTGGTCCATTAGACAGTTGTGTTTCCATGGCAGCAATTACCTGCTGAAAAACACAGAAAACAAGAACCATCAAAATTCATATTTCACTATCTGTTAGGACAGTCCAGACAAGAATCTAAAAGATGTTACTATGCAGAAACTGTATTGCCGGGACCATATATTGCCTCTATATGCAAAAAAACCCCACCAATACAGAAGGATTTTAACGGTTAGTCAAGGCAATACTTCAAAAACTTAGAGGCAAATAAAGTTGTCACTAAAATCTTCTAGAAGCAATCTCAATAAAGTTAACACTCAAAGCTTAGTTTCCATCCTCCCCCATTCCCTTCATTAGGGACATCACAGCCTTTCTAGTATACAAGTTACCAAGCAGAACTGGCCTGTTGCAAGGGTAATCAGTTCTATTAACTTATAACTGATAGCTGAAATGATATGAATTATAGCATTTAAAGTGATAGCATTTGGTTATTCTCAAAACCGGATGAGTGTTAACTGTATCCTGATCTTATTTTTCATAAGCAGTGGCAGAAAGCAAGATTAGTAATTTAAAGAGATACTTCGAAAGGTAGAGGAACATGTTGGGATGGAAGACAAGCTCTTCCTTGATAACCTCTAGGTCAACTGTCACCACAGGTTACAAGTAAGTTTCCAAATGCTTTTATTTGATTAAACTGACAATTCCTCACTTCTTCCCTCCCCGGCACCTTAGAAACACTTAAATTTGATACTTCAACTTGATTTACTTTTAGATATCAAAATTAGGGAGTGATCACCACTCTAGAAACTACTGTGTTTCACCCTATTAACTGACTTTATGATTGGCAGGTACAGCAGGAATCATTTGGAGAAGAGTCAGTACTTGCCCACAAGCTACCACATGTACTATAGGCTCTCTGCCACCTCAGTCAGTCACTGAATGGTAACAGTTGGTAAATACAGCAGATTTTTAATGTCAGCCTAATAGCCAATGATTAGGCAGCCCACCCGTGAGACCAATTAAAGACAATGTCCAGTAGAACATTCTATACATTAATTCTCCACTAAAACATTTCAACACAGAAGCAAGACTCATCAAGAAGTTTCACTAAAAAAGAAATCCAGCAATCACTGAAATCCAACCTCATACTTAAATTTCTAGGAGGAATTCTCACACAAAAAAAGTCTATTGTAAAATCACAGTGTAATGTCAGGACCTCTGGAGGTTATCTGTCCTAACTGTCCTGTTCAAAGCAGCATAGGCATTCAATGCATACTCAAACAGCTGATCAGGTCAAATGTACTAGGGGAGTACAAATCTGAATTTCCTAAAAACAGAGGGATTAAATTCAGTGTCTTAAACTACAATTCAGACATTCCTGGGAACACATTTCTGTGTTCTGCAACAGAGTTATTTTCCAAGAAAGTACTTCAGAACAATGTGGGGGGAAAAAGCATCTATTAAGAACATTTATTACATTTAAAACATTCAATGTAAATGTGTGATCTGGTTTTCCTGAGGAGCTACGACTGGAAGAACATTTTCTTCCCTTGTGAGAAACTCACTCAGAGGGGTAACCTGCTCCAGGCACTGTGATAAAACAAGTTGCTGTCAAATTGAGAAAGTAGATGATCCCAATTAAGGTAAATTACTTTTCAAAACACTAATGTATCTGGCAGAGCTAGTAGCCACATATACTGCACTCTGACTGAGGGTCTCTAGGATTGCCTAAACCCCACCCCCTTTTCCTTAAAGTCTTCATTGATAAAAATTAGCAGGATTTAACAAGGACAACAAACAGTCCTCACTTAACTACGCATTTATTTTCCTGTTCAGGTGGCAAGAATGAGATCCTAAGCCAACATTCAAGTGAACAGCTGCAGTAGCCTGTCTATGCTGAAATTACAGCATTTCTCAGCTATAGAACCATCTGCTCTGAGTAAAGTGATACTGATATGTTTTACAAATAATGCATATTCCATTGATAGGTTGAATACAACTGTTCATAAAACACAAAGCACATCTTCAGCAGTTCTTAATATTTTCCACCCTGAACAACAGTTTGATAAATTTACAGTTTTGAAACAATTTCTTAAGAGTAAGAATGTAAATATACTTTTAAATTAGTAATCAAAAATACACAGTATACAGGTTTAACTGAAATTTAGTATTCAGACCATACCAAAACCATTTTAGTACAATACTACTCTTCAATTATCCACCAGACATTTTGAATTAATACTAAAATCTAACTGATATTAGAAGAAAGGCAAGCCACTGCAGTTTAATTTCTACAGGAGATCACCATATTATAGAAAAGTTGTCATGGTATGCCAGTGTGCTCTGGGCTCTCACAGAATAAGGACACAACCTAAAGCCTGTAACGAAAGCAGAGTTAATGTTCCAAATAGGAAATGAGTTTGGTATGGCCTCAGCACTATTAACACGTAAAAAAGCAGCCTACAGAATTTAATAAAAAACCCACAGACCCCAGTCCAAGGCTCTGCTGCCCACGAACCACTTCTAAGCAGAGAAGCCACATCACACAGTCTGACTGCCATGTTAGTTTGGAGTTGCCGTCTGCAATGTGGACACAAAAAGTACCGTATGTTAGATTAACAAGATAATGCAACAAATCAGTTTGTACAAATTTACAGTAATTGCATTTATATTCCCAGCACGTCCATGCAGTGTGGCTTAATTGGATTTGAGGCAATTCCAATCTAATCTTTTCAAATTCAGTTCCAAAGTTATTTTTCTTACATAATGCTTATTTTTAAGAACATTTAAAAGATAACACAGTCTAGTTACCCCTGCATCTACCCTGGAAACTACCTCCAGAACCACACCATGCCTAGAAGGAACTATACCATAAAATGAATTTTTAGATCTTGAAGACTAAAGGACAGACAGACAAGCAGGGAGTTGACTTTACATTAACATTTCCATTAGCACACAAGATGACCATGCACCATTGAAAGACAGCTCCCCTTACATGCCTTTCCCAGCCCACGAAAAAATACACATGACAAACTACTTTGCCAGAATACAGACTGTTCTTAAAAACCTAGGTTTTAAAAATTAAAGTCTTGCTCAGGCAGTATTTAGTCAGTTTCCCTGCAAAAGATGTTTAAGAGTACCACTGGCCATACAAGTGGCAGTGGAGTCAAGGATTTCTCAAGTGGAGTAACTGGAGCAAAATATGCAAGGCACAGTTCTTCATAAGGTTATTTTTGTCCCAAAGCACACTGTTGTTTGTTTTTAAATAAAATATCATTGCAAACCCAGTTGGATTTGAACAGTGCTAGGAGGATACCACAAAAGCTAATGGGCCATTTGCAGATGATTACAAGTAGTCCAGATGTTAAATATAACCACAATGCTGGCACAGACAGAAAGGCTCCTAACTGTTGCCACAGCTTGAGACTGGTGTAAATACAAGAGATACTTGTCCCTGGTTAGCAGATGCGGTAAATCTAAACTTGATAAAAAAACAAGGACACAGATTTTGGAAGATTGCTGCATCCGGCATTTATAAACACATACTTCAGAACAATTTTTCCTCTTTCAAAACAGTGTAAATTAATGTTCATTTCAGTTTGCTACCGAAGTCCATATGGTTTGCTGACTTCACGTCTGGTCTTTATTTCTAACTTAAGTTGATAAATACTTTTTTTTTTTTAAATACAAAACACTGAAGATTTGATATCAGCTCCAAGTTTGCAAACCATTCGCTCTGGTCTCAACCCAAAACCAGTGCTAACAACCACACTCCTGAAGCTCTGCAAAAATATATATATATATATACACACACACACACACACACACACACACACACATACACACACACACACACACATACACACACATACACACACATACACACACATACACACACATACACACACATACACACACATACACACACATACACACACATACACACACATACACACACATACACACACATACACACACATACACACACATACACACACATACACACACATACACACACATACACACACATACACACACATACACACACATACACACACATACACACACATACACACACATACACACACATACACACACATACACACACATACACACACATACACACACATACACACACATACACACACATACACACACATACACACACATACACACACATACACACACATACACACACATACACACACATACACACACATACACACACATACACACACATACACACACATACACACACATACACACACATACACACACATACACACACATACACACACATACACACACATACACACACATACACACACATACACACACATACACACACATACACACACATACACACACATACACACACATACACACACATACACACACATACACACACATACACACACATACACACACATACACACACATACACACACATACACACACATACACACACATACACACACATACACACACATACACACACATACACACACATACACACACATACACACACATACACACACATACACACACATACACACACATACACACACATACACACACATACACACACATACACACACATACACACACATACACACACATACACACACATACACACACATACACACACATACACACACATACACACACATACACACACATACACACACATACACACACATACACACACATACACACACATACACACACATACACACACATACACACACATACACACACATACACACACATACACACACATACACACACATACACACACATACACACACATACACACACATACACACACATACACACACATACACACACATACACACACATACACACACATACACACACATACACACACATACACACACATACACACACATACACA
>NW_020799144.1:5779284-5816341 GCF_003259725.1 Athene cunicularia | reverse complement strand
ACACACACACACACATACACACACACATATACACACACACACACATACACATACACACACACATACACATACACACACACATACACATACACACACACATACACATACACATACACACACACACACATACACACACATACACATACACACACATACATACACATACACACACATATATACACATACACACACATATATACACATACACACACATATATACACATACACACATACACACATATATACACACACAAGCATGTAATTAACTGCTTATTACATGAAGAAAAACAAAGTCTCAGCTGACTTCTTTTAAGTTGAGAGAAGCTTTATTAAGGAGACTGCATTTAAGTGGCAGTTTACAAAATTCTGTCCTGCAGAGACTGCGTAAGATGATACATGTGAACCTCTAGCTGTCAGCAAAGCGGCATAACCTAATAGATTATTGTCTTCCTCTGAGCCACGGTATGAAGATGGGAAACTCCAATAGGGGCTTACTTGCATGCACAGAACTTCAGTGTACTCACTACACATACTTCACTGTACCCTCGAGCATCACAGCACTTCTGAAAAAAGGAACAAGCACCTCTCATTTGAAGTACATCCAGTTTGCTAACACACCTGTCTTCAATGAAGTATACACTGATGTGAGTACCCTGTGGAACAAGTCAGTTCTCTTACATACCACATCATTATGTCTCAAACCCAAATTTTGCTCTACCAATTCTTTTACCATTTTTATAACTTTCAAATCTGAAAAGAATGCTCTTTCATATCTATTTGGAAACTAGAGTTCTTACTCTTTTATTTACACTTCTACCTGACCAAAAAAAGAGACATAGCTAATTACACCAAAGAAAGAAAACATCATTTTCGAAGTAGTTTCCAGCCTAGCCACTGTACTCTGAAATTAAAATGGCACATTAGCATAGCATAAGAGCTGTGAATAGTCTCCAAAAGTAGTATAAAGTACAGAGCTACTTAAGAATAACTGGTACCATTAAAAAAGCTAATACAGTTTTTGACTATTTGCCTCAGAGACAGTATTACACTTCAGATTATTACAATAGCTCAGCAGTTACTGTATTCAAAACCTAGTAAATTCAGGAAACAGGGGTCCATGCCTATTAAAGAAACATAAGTTTGTTTTAAAACAAAGTCAGACTGAGGAGAATAATTAAATTAAATTAGGAAAGAAGATCTGCTCTTTCTTTACAATCCTGAAAGGAAGCATTAGAATTAGCGACAAAGTTGTTCAGTTCAACAAACTGAGTAGCTCCCTTTGTTGACAGAGCATGGGAGCCATCTACCTTTCAATAAACTTAACTTTTAATTCACCAAGCACAGTTAAGACTTTAAATCCAAAACCTCTTTAACACTGTTTGTGGCATTAACTGAAACTCAAGTTTCTAATTAGCTGCAGTTCAAGTCATAAATAAAGGTTTGCCTAGCAGAGAAGCAAGTAGGCTTTTTTTTTTTTTAAAGACCAAAGACATCAGGAGTTAAAAAGCCATATGGTTTGTGTGATTAGTTCTGGTTGCCATAGAACAGTTCCAATTATAACAGTAGATTTTTGTATAAGAGCTTTAGAAAACAAAATGGAGCCATCAAGTTGAAGACCAGTAAAACAATAGACACATTGGTCCACTAGTTTTCCTGCAAAACAGGTATTTTGGTATGTAATACTCTCAACTGTTCATGCTCAGCTGAAAATGGAAGCTGAGGCTGGATCCTAGCAGTGTTGTGACAGAACCAAGGTGAGGTGACAAAACAGAAGAGCCTTCAACCACTGCTACTACCTCATATACATATTTTATGGAGAAACCTTCAAGTGCTACACACTTCTGGCCAAAGCTTTTCTACTGTCCTGATTCATAACTGTGCATGCCTATCATTGAGGGGAAAAGTTATTTCACATAGGTTTTATAAAGAATTTACTTCTATTTATAGACACCACATAAAAAAAAAAAAAAATCACTGCACAGATGCCTGTCCTGATTAAGCAATATACTTCTAAATGGTATTATTACATAGAGATGATTACAGAAGAATCAGCACACTGAATCTAGGTGGACAGACACCATATATTAAACAAATCTGCTGCCTCAAACAGATTACCACTTTACAGAGGCAATTGAAGCTGCACCATGAGATGCCTCCTGCCTCAAGGGTCACAGCTCATACAATGCTCTTGATAAAGTCCTAAGAGTGCCTAAACAGGCCCCTGAAGAGCCTCTGAAAGTTACACACCAGGGGACTTTCAGAACATGCTTTACAATTCATTTGCCCTTTTCCCTCCGGGGTACAGACAGTGCAACGGAAGTACACAACAATTATCACATATTGCTATTTGGATAAGCAGATGTTAGAGGTTATTTTCATAAAACTAGAAAGTAGAACAAACAGAACCCCATGGTTAAGTACAGTGTCCTTTATATCTTCCAGATATGAAAGTCTAAACCTTAGTTTCAGCTTGTAATAAGGTTATTCTCTCTTTTTTTAAATTAAAATATCCAGTATGTTTTACAGAGGATTTATACCACCTACTTTGACTCACAACAGTTAATGAAGGTAATTTAGTAAGGATAAGCTGTTGTCTGTGAGGAGTGTTACTACACACCTTAAAAGGAAAAAAATATATTTGAGGGCCCAGTAAAAGGCAATAGCTCTGACACAACCTAGATACTGAATTTTGCTTTAAAAAACAGAACTCCGAATTTTAATACATCCCCAAAAATATTTAAGAGCACAGTTATTTGTACTTTGAATCGCTGCAATTCTTAAGGCTTCCTCTTTATTGATTTTTATCTTTACTGGAGTCTTAATTTGAAGGGCTCTTTTTTTCTTCAAGTAGTCAAATATCGTATAAGCCTGCAAGAAAGCACAGCATTAATTCATGCATACTCAAAAAAGCTGTACATTAAGAGATAATGGAGGCTGTTGAATCTGGCATATGCTAAAACTAGTACAGGGGCTGCTAGAATATCCCAAACTTCTTTATGGATAAAGGTATACAAAGGCCAGAGGGCATCTCTTCAGTCACCAGTCTTGCTTGCCAGAACAAACCACTATTCACTCTTTCGGTTTGCCCTGTAGGAAGAATAGCTGTCAAGGAGAACTTGATGGTTATTCTGATGTCCACACGTTAACAGCACACACTGTGCTTGTCAGTCTGCACAAACAAGCTAAACAATACTGATTTCTTAGTCTGTATTTTCACTTACTTTAAAACAGTATAGACCGGAATGACTCCATTAGCAGCCCTTCCCACTTATCACCTATTCATTCATGTAATTCCCTCCATTATACCATTGGAA
Source organism: Athene cunicularia (assembly GCF_003259725.1). Taxonomy (NCBI): domain Eukaryota; kingdom Metazoa; phylum Chordata; class Aves; order Strigiformes; family Strigidae; genus Athene; species Athene cunicularia. Next base: position 5,813,027 of record NW_020799144.1, on the reverse strand, counting down.
AATTATCTATAGCACAAACTAGATCAGGGTACTGTTCCAGGAGAATACTCAGTCATCCCAACAGAACCAAGCAGCAGAGTATTTTTAGATTTATACAAAGTTTGAGGAAGAACTCTGTGATACGATACAGATTGAAGACCAAAAAAACCTCAGAAAAACACACTTAAAATTATCTTCTGATAAGGTAGGCTCATTTTCTGAAGTAACTTATGAAATTACTAATGTAAACACAGATAACAAAAATAAAAAACCCAGGAGACTATGCAACAATAAAACCCAACTACATAGCCTCTCTAGGGTGTCAAGGTTAGAAGGGAGACATTTTCACACTGGCTCTTCTATGAGTCACTAAGTAATACCATTTAACAATTCTATATCTAGGCCTCAAAGGCATGATGAGAATGCCAAGTGATAAAATGGAAGATGGGTATGAAAAAAGTCATATAGGATGTAAGCAAGTGGATTTTAATTCACCTTTGTGATTGGTGCTGCAAAAGTTAATCTGCAGAAGCTTTCATCAAGGAGGAAGGGGCAGGAAGACAGACCTGCCCATTCCAGGTAGGCAATGAGAAGACAAGTGGACAATTACAGAGAGCTGAACAAGAAACAGCCATCAGCACAGGCATGAATTCTGCTACTGGGAGAAGAGCTTTATAGTCCTGGTGACTGCACTAGGACAGAAGGAAGAAAGGTCAAGTATCTATTGAAAATAAAAATTATAGGCAACACTAAAAATGTCTGCACAGATTTAAAAAGTCTCTCCACATAATATGCAATGCTTTTGGAAGCTCTTAATATTCCTGCAAATCATCTAAGAACCTATGAGATGCTCAAAACAATCCTGCACTAATGCTCCTAATTTATTAGGAAATAAGTCAGCATAAAGATCTGCAAGTAGTTCTGAAAAAAATAATGTATGTACAACAAGGTGAGGACATTGCTTGACAATGGAGTAATCTAGAAACCATGAAGGAGCTCTTCTGACTGAAATTACTGACTACCCTTGTCAACTGGGGTAAAGGAAGAGGAATACACAGGGTAATTTAAGTTACCATAGAAACCACACTAGAACTACCATCTTTAATCTCTTCTGTAAAGAAAACAAACATCTGCATTCTGGTAGTGATCAGTTCAAGTGTGACTCCAAGTAAAATCGTTTTTATGTTCCTAATTATTCAGATCAATTTAGACAAATAACCACTTCTACCAACTTAACTGATTCCCTAAGCAAGAGAGCATCAGCATCCAGCATTAATTAGCTTATACACAGGATGAAAGAACTCAGGACAAAAATCATACTATTCCTTTTCATTGCACTCTTTCATTTACAGAGTTTAAAGACAGCTGAGGAGAAACTATTACTTCTGTTATACTTGAAATCCTAACTAAATGTCAAGTTGGGCTTCTGTCTGAACACAGCCAATACCGCTGATGTCCAGCAAGAGTTCCCCTCAAACTATCACTGAATTACAGACAGCTGTCTAGGTCTCAAGTAACAAACATTAAAGAAGCTGTGAACAATTCCAGATTTGATCAATACTTTAAACAAGATCACTTTTTAAAGAAAAAGATATGCTCAGACTTTTCAACTGTACCCTGCCCATTCACAAAATCTTGCCAACTAGTTTTTTGCTCTTATTCAAACACTTGAGCATGCTGTTCCAGTCTCATGTGCTAGCTAGCGCCCAGTCTTCCAGCAAAGTGCTCTCCAAGGCAATACAATTCTGTCAAAATGTGTATGTATCCTGCAAGAAGTAACAGTATCTTACTTCAGACATTTCCCTTCAGCCTTACACATCTGCAGCCCTCTTGAACTTAAGAATAACAGAAGAAAACAGATTCAATGGGGTGAAAGGAGACAACTTGAGGACTCTTCAAATACAGCATCTTGCGAGCTTGAAGGGTTTTCAAAGTCAACATTCACTTTTAGACATACAGCGCCTGCTCAACCTGGAACTGGCTAGGATACCTACTTCAATTTTTCAGCATTTACCTCACTATTCCAGTTGAGCTGTGTAAAACTTTTTCCCCTTTCATACACACTGCAGTTACACCCTTCTGCCCCAAAGGCAATTTCAAAAGCTGATTTTTTTAACAATAGCCAGGAAAAGGAAGAAAAACAGGTTAGCTGACTCTTCAGAGATGCCTATATTTTAAAACAAAGGTTAGAAAACCAGCTTCCTAATAAAGAAAGCATGTCAAATTCAAGGCTGTTACTCCCTTTACTCTCCCATTCCTCTCCATGAAGAACACAGCTAAAAGGTTCTGTCTCACACACCCAAATTTCCTCAGTGCAACAGAGGGCCCAGCAATGGATGGCAGGACTCATCTTCCAAGTCAAAGACAACAAGGTTACAGGAACACTTCTGTTCCACTAGCTTTTTCATGGTAGCACTCCTCTTGCTCTCAACTCCCTGGTAAACTGGAGACATGGCTGGGCCCAAAACTCAGCAGTATAGCAGACACTCACCAGAAGTACACTCCAGCAGACCCACAGGGCCAGGCTGAGCATCTCCATCACCACTACCTTTCGAACCACAGGATGAATCCCCTTAATTTCCTCACTTCAGGGGATTTTTTTGCTCTCACATTTGATCTCAAATGTAATTAGGCAAGAAAGAAATTGCATTACTGAATCTTTCAACCCCTTAAACCCTCATGTACACAGCTAGGTAGCTAAGCAACTGACATCCTCAATCCTATATAAAAAAAGGGGGGAAAACAAGCAGTTGAAAGTCAAAACCCAGCAGTCTCCATGCCTCCCCCCCTTCAAGTCCTTTCAAAGCAGTGTCAGGCTGGGACACCAACAAAAAGCCTACGCACTCATATGCTTCCATTAGCCCAGATTCTTATGCAAAGAGCAGATTCATGCCCAGCGTGCAAAAAAACAATCTTAACATACTCAGGAGAGAATTGCATTTATTCATGCCTAGGTGCTTGGTGGACTTTCCCACAGATCAAGCATCAGGCACGAATCCACTTTTCAGGTAACAAGTTCAGTGGTCTGACAGCCAGACATGTCAAGAGACAGCATCCTCCTTTTAGTTCTAAAACTGGCAGTAAGCAAAGCTTATGTACAACATGAAAAAGTATTCAAACTAAACTGAAACATGCACCATTACATACACATATAACCAAGTCATTTTTGTGCAAGAAAAGTTAATCCTTCCATTAAGCCTTCTGGGGAAGAAGAGATCTTCAGTAAAACAAGAACTCAACTAGTAAGATAATGCAAGAGACACTGGAGTTTGGCACAAACTCAGCATTACAGTAGGTATGACAGCAAACAAACTATGTGAACAACTCAAGATGATGTACAAAATTGCTTCAATGACCTAGGATCACATTTTACAGATGTTAAATACTATTCAAATACACAATACCTGCCTTCCTTCATTGGTGAAAGGCCTCAAAATAGCATGCAAGGCAAAAAGTAAGGATTTGTGGCACCAACTGACACGAGCTGCACAATTCTTTCATAGCTGGGCATGAGGGGTTAAGAAGAGAAAAAGGAAGACCATTCAAGCTAAAACACTTCAGTCAGCATTTTCTCCCCTCTTCTGTCAAGAGCAGTTCACAATTTACCTACAGCCTTGTGAGGCTTATATGACTTCACCTTTTACCATTTAAGATCCAGAAAGAGTGACAACATCAGGCATTCTTGTCCAACAGCTCATAATGAACTAATAAGAAAGAGTATGGCCAAAGCCAGTTTACTCTGAAGACCTATTACAGATGAAGACTATTCGGTCTTAAAGTAGCATTCTTCATAGTCTGAAGTTGGTAATCAAATCTTTTAGAAAAAACAGCACACTTAAAGACAGGTATAACTTCTCCCTGCCTTCCCCACCAGGAGTAGGAAGTCACTGCTGTTTCTATGAATGCAGCACAAAGGCTTCCAGTAGCAGATGAAAAGAACTTCATTTCTTAATCCTGCTATACCATGAGTAATGAATAATGCAACACATAAAACATGACAGATCCATATGCTGTACTGAGATGACTTATGTGCAGAAATCTTTATTTGTATAATCCAACCAAAAATATAGAGAGATTGATACTTCAGTTTTCCTATTTTAAAATAATCTTGCTTTTGATTTTGCTTTTTTACCTCTGTGGATAGGAATCCCTGCACAAACAAATTCAGGAACAAAGAAACACAGCAGACAACATGCCAGAACCACTTGGTAAATCTCTTAAGAACTGTCATTAATACTACTACTCTTACTTTCCTATCATTCTGTCCAGAAAAATATCAAGTTTCTGGGGCCATCTGCTTCCTATACATTCTAGCTCTTTTTCCTAACCCCTTGTTCTTGGAAAGCTGTATCTAATTTGTCTTCCATCTCTACTGTTTTCCAGTACTCCAGCTTTCATTAAACTACACATCACTTAAGATACCCTTGACCCTTACATGGGTTAACCAACATGTTTTTATTTGATACTTCTGCTACATTATTTCATTTATTATACTATGCTGCTAAGTGTTACAGCCAAACCTATTAAAACTTCATATATTTATGGAGTAGACATTTCTATTACCTATGCCTAACCCACTGAACATTGTATATACATATTACAGAAATCTAGACCTTCTCATGCAAATTCTGGATTAGGTATTTTTCTTTCAAAATTAGTTTTGAAAAGCTGACTTCACTGACTTAGGATATTTATTGTTGCATCAAAAAACTGAAGTAATACCTCATTTCATAGTAAAACTAATTATATGCCTAATTCAACAGCGAAAGAAACAGTAGTCACAAAAGTACACCCCTGCAGAGCTCTCAAATACTCAGAATAATATTTTTCCCAATTTATTTTATTCTCCTGTGCACATCTTCAAAATTTAATATAACAAGAAAATCAAGAGAATTGTTTACAAAAAAAGAGTTGGTGAGAAGTCTCAAGACAGCATGATAGCAAGAACAGTCGAACAGCACATAGCTCTTAAGCTTACACTTCCCTACCCTGTATCAATGCACATCTAGCACTAGAAGATACCCTATGCCCCAAAAACCTTTCTGTAACACACACTACAGGGTAAAAAACCCTGGGCAGAAATCAGACACTCAGCAGCAATCAAAAATGTACTTTGAGAACATCAACAGGTGCTATAGTTGTCTGACTTAAGATTTCTTTGCTTTCTATATAGACTAACTGTTGGAGAACGGCTTGCAGAGAGCAAGGCCATAGCTCCCTGCAGGAGCTGGTCGGCCATAGCTCCCTGCAGAAGTCGTTCCCAGCCACCTGAGGTAAACAGAGGAAAGAACCCAGGGTACAGTTATGTAAACAAGGATGAAGACCCAGGGCTCAGTTGTGCTAGGGAGGATTGTTGAGAACACAGAGAGAAGTTGGGGGCACATTACAACCTTGGGGGGTGATGGGAAAACAGCCCTGGGAGGAAATGTTTATGCATACCAGAAATGCCACAGGGGGCTGGGGTATTATGTGACCTTTTAGATGTACCCAATGGCTGAGATATTATAATGTAGTTTCTTAAATGTATCCAACAAAGTTGCAAGTAGTGTATTGTAGACTGCTTATATAAGGTGTGATTTCTATCAATAAAGTTGAAGCTTGCTCTATCATTCACATTGAATCGGCTGCTTGCTTCCTCCGCCTGCCGCAACTAACCTGCATATTTTTATCACTATTTCACTACAGCAATGCACTGATTCTTAGGCATGGGAGAAAGCCAGATGCTTTCATCCAGCACCCAAGTTTGAGATTAGGAAGTTAAGACCTTGCTTATCTCTAGCACCCTTTATAGTAGACCTGTCAAATCACAGGCTGACCTCTCAATTGCTGAGGAATACCTCAAAATAAACCTGACAGTGGATTTTATGCTGTGACTTCCCACTGACATGGAGAGAAGAATCTGACTTTGGAAGCTTTTGTCTTTGTTTTAAAAAGAATTTACTTCCAAAACCGCAATAAGTCCACTGTCACAAGTGAACATTATATGCCTGGGGAGGGGATGTCTTGCAAAAAAAAAAAAGCATCAGTAAGTTAAAAAGACTGATCAGAAACAGTATTTATCTCCCCTCCTGGCACTTTTATCTTGCAGAAAAGGTAGCAGTGGTTTATACTGAATCTCCTAAACTACAGACTACTTACATACTACCAGAGCTAAGTCAAGAATGTGTTTTACTAGAGCAGAAAAAAAAAAAGTAAGCAGTGGAGACATGCTGACAACAGGTCAAAAGGAGCACTATGGAGAAATCTGAACTGCTACTGTCAATATTAAAAACCTTGCTGGTATCAGGTATGGCTTCTTACTGTCCTCATTGTCATGCATTCTCACTAAATATACACAAGAGTCACAAACAGTTAAAAAGGTAGAAATTGCACTACTTTAGTTAGTTTTTCCCTGTAAAAGTTGAACTTCCATGGATGCCACTTTCAAAAAAGTGCTGTCCAGATGATATTGGAACAGATTCTTCAAACTATAATATAAGCAGTTCTGAGTTTGAAAATTATTAGGTGTCAGCATGGTCTAGCTCTAAAAGAAACCCTATCAGGAAGAAAGCTATTTACTCCACAATATTCATTTGGACATGCCATTCATTTAAGATCTGCTGCCCACATTTTCAATGTAGGCATTTAAAAGAACCCCTAAACTAGGAACAAAAACATAGACAATCATCCATTTCTGGAAATGAACTCATAGTCAGGATGGCCAAAATTCAACAGGAGTCAGTTTATAAAATGCTGTATTGTCTCACAGCCAGAAAAAGCAAGGGCTTTTCCTTCTTTGCACTTAAAGACACTAGAAGTAGTGCCATCATTCCACCCCCTTTCCTGCTACCAAAAATACAACAAAATGTACTGGAAAATCTTTCACCTATTTTCCAATGCACAGACCAGCACCTCTAAATCCTGAAACCCTGATATCAATGACCCACACACCTCTCCCTGAAAGATCAAAACTGTATTTCATTGTACTATTATATAGGTACAGCATTAAAGAACAAGAACATAGGGTTGTTAGGTTATTTTTAAACCAGCTCTGAAGTCAAAAAGGATGTTGATCTACTTACTTCACTCTGCAGGCATGTTACACCGTTCTACATTAAATGGACCTCTCAATCAAAGCTCAACTTCTAACCTTCAGAAGTTTATTCGCTGCTTTGTAAAATTTTTTTGGAAAATAGCAGAAGAATGTGTTCAAGTATGCTTCCTAGCAACCGCAGTAAGGAAAAAGGAATTTAAATCTTTCTTACTGCAAATCCTGCATGAATGCTGTACAAAATGCATGGTCACTACAAGTTACCTGCAAGTTGGTTCTGCAAGACAGTGCCTCAGCTGAAAGATCAGTAAGTGCTCAGTTATGCATAATGAACTTAACAGGTCTTTTACTCTAGGCAGAGAGAGTGTATCAGGACTAGTTGCCCAAGGCTAGCAGTAGCTACATCTGCAGTAAACTTGTTAATTTATAGTAAAACATTATTTAAAGAACATTGGTTTGAGACTCTTGCCTTCAGAGTCAAAGTCAGTGCATAGGAAGGCTGGAAAAGTTGAAGTCAAAGTTAAACATCACAAACCTACAAGTCACTTTAAATCCATTCCATCAGGAGGGAGGGGGACAAAAGGAGGGTAGGAGTCAGGATACCACAGAAGTAAAACATGAAGAGCAGCATCCTGTCTGAGGACCTGCCATCAAGTATCATTTGACTGATCATGAAAAGATCTAGTAATAAATTTTTTTCCAGTTTCAAAAAGTAGACTACTGGTACCTTATCTCCCAAACTGCCAACAGAAAGATACCAGATAGATCACACGTGTTAATTATAACCTGTGCCACACGTGTGTTCAAGTTTAGATTTTGCTTTCTTTACTGCGTATCCTGAAAGGACATGAAACCACTCTGTAAGGATTATTCTGCCTGTATACAATAGAAAATGGACAGAGCATAGGCAAGTATTAAATGTTCATTACTTCTCTCAGCAGTTTGTGAATTCCCTACAGCAGCAAGAACAACTACTGAAGTAGAATCTGCCAGGCACATCTCTAACCTCCACTGAAGCTACAAATTCTCAGTAGGTTGCTAGAAGGTTAAACAACTGTAACAGAACACTTGAAACAGATCAAGTCAAGTGTTAAGATTAGAATTAGTTGTATTTTTCACTGGTGTTAAGATCAAAGTTCTTTACATTTTGTTTTTAACCGATATCTAAACCAGAGCCAGTAGAAGAAAGATCAAGCAGAGTGCTACCTATCCACTCCTACTAAATTCAGAGAAAATAATTTTCTTTCCTCTTAGATCTGTGGACAATAACAGCAGTTCTCATTCAAAGCCATATGACAACTTCATCTAGTTGAAGAAATAGCTAAAAATGTTTAAGCACAGAAAGTGCTTAAACACAGAAAGGTTCTCAAGTAGCAGAGGCTGTCCTCACAGTAAAGACATCCCATATGGTAACTATTTTTAGACTGTTAAGTATCAGAGGTTAGAGAAATCACATGGGTGCCTCCAAACTACCGGCTCCTCAGCTGATTTTTATCCTTTGCATAAAGAAAAGGCAAGTTTGGTATATGTTAGTTCTAAAAATTATCCCAACTCAAAAAGTGTGTCCCTTCAAAGTATATTTAGGTTCCATAACTAAACATTCTTTCTAGTAAGGACCTGAAAGGAATTTAAGCCTCTAACTTTTGACAAAAATACCTAGAACATTCAAAGCAAGTCAGCTGAGTTATATTTAAGCTGGTTCTAATTCACTGCAGCTGCATCTAATGAATCACAAAAAGCTTATTACTACAATAAAACTGACACAGCTCAAAGCTCAGTGGCTGAACACTCTCCAAGTTTCCAGCATCCTTCAGTTGGCTGTATTCAACACCAGCTACTGAATGATCTCTGTACTGTAGCTAAGCACGTAAACCCAACATCTACATCAGAAAGGGGAGAGAAGGGAGAGATGGTGGTACATGAGACGCTTCAGAACCTACCTAATGTTTTCCCCTTTGACAAAGGCTGCTCCATAGGAGGTCCTTCAAAAACCAGCCTGTATATGGAAAAGTCAGTAAGATGAAAAGATCTCCCATCTCTAGTAACAGGAGAGAGACATGCTGAATACAAGAAACTTCACCAATTTGCTCTTGACAGATGCACTCCTTGCTTCACAAGTAGCATTTAACACATGGGAAGATTTACAAATCCACTGAGGAGACACAGAATGAGGGAGGGACAAAAAGCATTTTGTTCCAGGAAGTTTAACAAACTACTTTTTGTTTGTGCTGCAGAGTTCTAAGCTTTCTACTTCATTAGTCAAAGAAAATACACAATTAAGTCAGCATCCTTAAATAAACCCTTCAGAAAGAAGTCAGGTAAACCTCAAGGGAGAGCAGAAGACCAACCCCACACCAAACTGTAGCAGCAGCATTGCCTTTAAAGAGTCTTCCAGCTGAAGAGACACTAACAGGTATTTCAGAAGGTTAGTATGCTCAAGCACTACAGCCTAAAATCAGGACTGTTTCCCCCAGAATTGCTCTTGTATTTCTCTTCCCTTTTGATTTTTCACACAACATTTTATGTACTATTCATGCAGAATTTCAGAAGATACTCTGTGAGCACTATCTGTTCAGTGAAGTGCTTCCTCATAGGTGACTTACACAGGTAGCAAATATTTCTCCCCCTACTATGCCCCACAGGCTCCCCAGACCAGTGTTGGATGGGAAACAGTCTTTGAATAGTAAATCAGAAACTAATAAAAAATGGTAGAGAAGAAAACAGAACACAAAACCTATCCTCAGTTCAAATATTTAAAAAACCAGTAAGCAGTACAGTCTCCCAACTGTCATACCAGCCTGTTACATTCTAATTTGCTTATGCAAAGTACAGATTGTTTTATTTCTCTACAGAATCCACTACAGTAAGTGGATTAGCTACATAGACTAGCATTATCAGCAAGACTTCTCTGAAGCACTAAGAAAAGGTATGACTCTGGGGGTGGAATTTTGCATTTATTGAGAAAGGTGGCAGAAAAGCAGCAGCAGGAATCTTTCAACAGACCTCAGAAAGGAGTAGGTGGTAGAAGTGATTCAGCTAGCTGAGAGAGCCCACTTGACAAGCAGAGGAAAGTGGCATCAATTGTTTTGCAAACCTAATCACAACTGGATTACCTGACCCAGAATAAACTGCACCCATGTAAACTGACCTAGCAGATTCTGTTCACCTCGGGGAGCAATCTACTTCTGGGACTGTTTGTTCCTTCTGGTTTTCAAAGTGTTTGTGATTCAGCGATTTAACAGCACATAATCGTGGGATCTGGGGAGTCCACTATGGAGAGAAACACTCTTACTACCACATCCATGAAACAAACTCCTTCACCCTATTGAGCTGTGTTCCCCAAACACTGGTACTGCACAAGACTGTTAAACAGAAAGAGTACTCGTCAGGTTTTTTTCTAGCTAAAAACAGGTGCTCCTGAAAGCTCTAGAAAAAAAAAAAAAAAGAGAAGATTCAACACCTTAGCATTTTATATTAATATTTACAAGAAGCTTCGAGAAAGATATCCAGAGTCAAAACTCACATAAAATGTTAAACCGTACCATTACAAGGTTGAATGATAATGACAAATGAACCACATCAGCTGAGTTCTAGGATTCTGGGAGCCCTCTGCTACACAGAATCTTTATTACCAAGCTTTGCACATTTCAATGTTTTGTTTACTCCTTTAAAAAAAATGTGACCAGTTATCAATCCTTATGGCCTGCTATAGTCATATGTGTCACAACAGCTTTTATGAAATGGCTTTTAGACATAGACTAGCCATCCCAAGACTGTTAGTGATACTGAGTGGTCAAACAAATCACTGCTCCTAGAAACAGCATGTCTCCATCCTCTTTGGAACCCAGACTGTTCAGACTATAATTTTTTTCTAGCTAGTGGGCTTTTGTGGGGCTTTCTAAACTTAGAACATCAATTTTGTCTTCTTACCAAGTGAAAGAAGACTGATGTCCTAGTAATGTACACGAGTGCTTAATTCCAGCACCTATCAAATGTAGTCACCCACAAAAAGCAGAATTAACCAACAAAAACCCAAACCCAAACTTGCTGAGTTTGAATTATTAGAGATTTCAGAATCTGTGCACAGACCACAGAGAAAGAGACCTTTCACCTGGAAGCCTGATTTTGTATACCTTGCCATGTTTCAACTCCCACAGCTGCTCTGACAATAACATCTTCTGTTTCCCAAAGGTTTTTCAAGGTTGATATTCAGCTCAGTAAAGCACCATATACACTATTCTTAGAATAACTAACCAACTAAATCACAAAATCAATGTTTGAGGTTGGAAGTGACCTCTGGAGATCATCTGATCCAACTTCCATCCTTGAAATGGTTACTTAGAACCAACTGCCCAGGACCATGCTCCAACAGTTTTTGAGTGTTTCCAAAGCAAGACACACCGCCATCCCTCTGGGCAACTTGCATCAGTGCTCAGACACCTTCACAGTTAAAGAGTGCTTCCTGATGTTCAGATGGAGCCTCCAGTGTTTCAGTCCATGCCCACTGTCTCTGGTCCTGTCAATGGGCACCAATGGAAAAAGCCTGGCTCTGCCCTCCCATGCACTTTCCCTGGAGGTATTTACATACATTAATGAGATCCTTGTCTTCTCTAGGCTAAACAGTCACAGCTCTCTCATTCCTTCCCCATAGGAGAGATATTCCGGTCGCTTTACAGTCTTCAGACTCTCTTCAGGATGTCCATGTCTCCTGAAACCGGGAGATCAGAAGAAGAGTGTGCACCTCTAGGCATAAACCTGGCAGAGGTTTCATTAAACAGACAACTAAATTCCTAATAACTAAACACAGAAACCTACATCAAGAATTTAAATGAGAGTGAAAGTAACTGGAAGTGTATCAGTCGATGTGGAACCCTATCTATGTAAGATACCACTCTAACTTAGTACTTCAGTAAAATCTACACCATTGTAAGAATGTGATGCAACAGACTCAACCAACCCTCTGCTATCACCCCCCAACAACTTCAACATCAGAGCATTTTGGCCAAATTTTGAGGAGCTATTAACTTAAGGAGACTGCTCCTGTATCTAAGTGTCAAGTAATTTTCTACATTTCCACTGTGGGCAAAAGTCATCTGAAGTCTTCCCCTGTGATGACAGCATTTCCCATTTCAGTGGTTTAACAAGGGACAAAATAAATCCATAACACCTGAACCAAGAAAACAGCCCTCATGATATACTTGCCAAGGGTATCCCTGAAAGATGGGCAGAATAGAGAAATACCTGATTTCTGTCATTAATGATGCAATCCCTAGATACTATTACCCAGGAAATTATGTTCAAATTTGACAAGACATTCATCCAAAATCTCCTTTCTCCCACTTCTGGTATGCTGTGAAAGCACTTCTTTCACTGATGCCACACAAGAGATCCACCTGTACCTAGGGCACTCGGCAATGACACTTTGCATATTTATGAGCAGTACACATACACAAAAAGATAGAAATCATGAAGGCAGGAAAAAGAGCATAACCCTGTGGTTAACTACCCAAAGCACTATGAGGTGAAGCACTCAACCTTGCAGTTCTCTCTTCACATATTACTGGTATAAAAAAGCAGAGAAGTTCCACCTGCAACTCCAAACACACTCAAAAGGCGTTTTTCTACACCTGAAGTTTCTGAAGCCCAAACTGTATAGTGTTTTCATCAACATGGGAAATCCCAAATTTGACAGTGATATATAGTAGACATATACAGGCATCAGAAGTTACTGCTAATTACCAGCATTTTAAGCTTACGTCTCAAACCTAAAGCAAACTGTTTGCTTCCTGGCACTGCTCCAGTAAACCTGTGGCAAAGAAATGATGCATCAGACAGGTTGTTTCTGCAAGCACATTTCCTTTTAATTTTTCATATACCAGTATGAACAATCTCACCCAGTTCTAGCAGACAAACTGTCAGATAAGACTTCTAAATGTTTCCCTTCATATTCCCTGCAGAAAAAAAATCTTACTTTAAAAGCAGTTGCTTTGTCAGGAAACAAAACTAGAGTTCAAAAATGAGCAAGTCCAGCCTCATCTTTATTCTATCTTTGAAAACATTTGTCTTAAAACCTACCTGCTTCTCTTAAAAAATTGAGTGCATTCAGGATCTAGTTTTGACTTACCAGATACTTACCCAGAACATACCCATACCACCTGGTGTCTGAAGAGAAACTTGACCACAAAAAAGGAAACTCTGCCAGGCTGTGTCAACATGCTACATCAACTTCACTTTTCCTAAATTACAACCCTACCCAATGCCTTTTATTAAATCAGCTTTTAGAGTAATTTTCATGCATCAAGTGCTCCACTGCCAAATTTGTTTATACTGAAATTCTTCCAATCCATTAACTTAGTGAGTTAAATCCTTACCTTCCTCCTTAGTGCAATCTGTCATACAGGGGTAACAGTCTCACAACCAGGAAATCTCACATAATGTATGATTCAAGCTTATTGGAAGCGTTAATGGGCATGAGGTGCAAAATAGTAACTCTCCCTTAGTGCATAACACACTTCATTTTTGTACAAATTGCCAAATTGCTTTTAATTCTATTTTCTATTCTTCGCACCAGCTCCACTCAACTGGTACACAGGACACAAAGTTATTTAAACACTTGACAGTTATACACAATCTGAAACAGATGGCCAGTTCTCCTGCGAGTCTGAGACTTAAGAGAAAGAGACCTGCAAGATCACTAGGCCTATTTTTCTGATAAGCCAAGGAATTCAGTGAAACCACCAACCAGTTATTGCTCTGAAGCTATAGGTCTAGTAGACTTATTCAAAAAGACTACACTACTGAGGTTCAGCCTGTCCTTTACCTTTTCATCACCACCTTCTACATAAATAGATGCCAGACATCTGCTGTTTCTTCTATTCAAAAGAAATTATTCGACCCAAAACCTGTTAAAGCACAGGAGTTCCTGTTTGCACCACAGAAGCTAAGCTGGCCACTATCTGTTGAGCCAGCCAACAAAGGAGTTTCTGGCCAAATAGTTCAGTCTTGTACAAACCATACAAACAGTAGTTCCAGTTCAAACTTTCAACTAAGGCCAAAGATAACTAAAATTATTTTAATTTTGGAGATTTTTCTCAACAAAAATGGTCCAGAATCTATGGCATTTTCCATAGTCTTCCCAGAGACAGAGAGATACTTCTAACTATCATGCCTTTGGTATGCTGTAACGTTTTCTCCCACAGATCTTGTCAACAGTTAAACTTGTCAAAATAGAGCCCTTTTAGAGAAATGACATTCAGAAGTACTACAAAACCTTCTTGCTGAGCTCAAAGACTTATGAAAGTTTATTTCCAGTTCCATCGATAGTATTTTTGTCCTTTATTTAGAAATCATTCAAATTAAGATGAGGAAATGCTTGAGTTTGTCAAAAATAGGAGAGTGATGCTAGAGAACTGGCTCAGAAAAATAAGATATTTAGCTATTTCTGTAACAAGAAAATTATTTTTACCTTTAACATTATCTGTAATTTTTGTTGGTATGTCAGTTCACAGATGTAAAACCATCATGTAGCATCCCTGATGCAAAACACAAGCAAAAAGAGCAGCAAAAAAGAGCAGCAAACTTCACAAACAGAAAAGGTAAATGTCAGCATGCAAATTAAATTTTCACGGAATATTATAAATGAGGACTTCTTCCATTACCTCTCAACTAAAACACAGAAGTAACAGGCGTCTTTCTAAACAGGAAATGCCTACTATAATTTCAGGTTCCACTAAAATCCAAGCAGTGCTGCATGAAGAGTAGTACTGCTAACAAGTAATGCTCAGTTAAGTCCAAAACACAGAGGAATTAGGATTTCCTCTAACAAATAATGTGAAGTACTGTACAGATGAAAAAACTCCTACCCCAAAAAAACCTTTCAGTCAAAAGGCTGCAGAAATTATGTGGAGACAGCTGTGGCAAAGGTTTATCTTGAGATTTGGCAATAGCTTCTACAGATTTCAAGACAACAAGCTTAGTACACATTTACTCAGTCAATTGTCTTCAGTTTTCACTGGTTTATTAGATGCTACTGATAGATAATGCACTTTACTCCTCTTCTACAACAAAGTTGGGTTTTTTTCCCCATGTTACATCAATGTAAACTATTTAGATACTGCAAGGTTCCTTCCCTAAAGGTCAAAGATGAAAAGCAAATTCTAGACCTACTTGATTGCTATTGCCATTCTGACAAGATCAAAAAGACCTTCATCTAGACCTCCTACTGGACACCTTTTACCTTAAAAAAAGAACTTAGCTGGCATTGCACATCCAGAGCTTTCCTAAAACCACATCTCCAGTAACTATCATGTCATTTTCACACAACTCACAATACAGAAAGTACACTACAAATAAACTCCTAATTTCAAAAAGAACACTCAACCATGTACTCTATACCACTGCAAGTCCCCAATTATAGCCAGTTTGCAGAGGAAACAGAGTAAATACCAATGGTGTAATGCAGGATTCTGAACTACTGCTAAACTTGCCTCTTTAAATTCAAGGATACAAATGGCTTAGTCAAGATGGAAAGCATGTAACTTTCCAGTAAGTCAGCAGAAGTGTAGTTTACAGATCTTCTCGTTGATCATGGTAAAGAAGCATAAAAAAAGCTCTTAAAAAAAATCAAGCATTTGCATCTTAGAGGGAGAAAAAAATCATTCTGAGCTTTTTTTTAAAAGATCTAGCAACGTGGCTAATTACATAATGTGTACTTTAAAACTGTGGAACTTAATTCAACTTACCACTATTGCTACAGACTTAAATCAACTGAAGACATTTGTTACAAAAAGGCAGAAGGAAAACCACAAAAAATGAAGGACAGCTGCTGAATGGGGCAGGGAACCTGGTAACAATTGACATAGAAGGCACTGAGAAAGTACATGCCTTCTTCAGCATCATCTTTTACTGGTCTTGCCAGTAAAAAAATCAGATGGAGAGAAGGTAAAGACTCAGTCAGACTCTTCTGACAGTGCCCCACATGACATCCTTGTCTCACTACTGGCGAGACATGGATTTGGTGGATGGACCACTCGGTATATAAGGAATTGGCTGGATGGTCACACTCAAAGGGTTGTGGTCAACAGCTCAAATGTCCAAGTGGAGAGCACTGACGAGTGTCATTCTTCAAGGGCCGGTGTTGGGACCAGAGCTGTTTAACATCTTTGTTGGCACAGGCTGCCCAGAGAAGCTGTGGCTGCCCCTTCCCTGGCAGTGTTCAAGGCCAGGCTGAACAGTGCTTTGAGCAACCTGATCTAATGGAAGATGTCCCAGCCCATGGCAGAAGTGCTAGAATTATATGATCTTTCAGGTCTAGAATTATATGATCTTTCAGGTCCCTTCATACCTCAAGCCATTCTATGATTTTCTGAAGTATCCAGTGTGAGGACAACATAATATGTTAACAAAAGTTTACTCTACTCAGTGAACACTGAGAAGCACTGAACTGTGTGACCACAGAGGATGCACACACTCTCTGGGCAAAGCAGGAGACAAAAACCCAACTGGACATAGCCCTGGACAGTTTGGTCTACGTTGACCCTGCTTTAAACAGAAGGCTGAACCAGAAAAATCTCCCGAGGTGCCTGCCAACCTCTGCAATTCTAAATAGTTTCAGTCATTAATATAACTGAAGTACCTTTCATAGCTTTTAGTAGACTAAAAAAGCTTAAGTATGCAGAAGAGGGCTGTTAACCACTAGCACCAACTCTAGTCATAAAAGCAGCATTTAACAGAAGCAGAATACATTAAGTATGTGTCCTTCTGTTTTCTCACACCTGGAAAAAAGTTACTGAAATTTCCACCATCCATAATTGGTGGAAACTTATGGATCCATCATGTAGTCATCCTATTATTCCATCTGCAATGGCAAACAGAGTTAATTTATATTGTATTTCATTAAAATTCAAATGCACTTGTAGGTACAGGAATACATCATGGTAATTTTACACATCAATTTTTACATTCCACAATTGTGACAACAGCAACAATGCTGAATAGACAAGATAAGGCAATGAGATAGGGGAGAAGAGATACTTAAAAAGCATGAGATCTAAATTTCCAGCCCAAGGTCAGGCTATTAGTAAAGTTTCAAACTAGTACTATGTTATAATCCACACGAATGTTAGGGAAATAAAAAGGCATATCGCCCATACATCCTGTGGATGGACTGATACCTTTAAGGTGCCCCTTACTGAAAGTACGAACAGTACAGCAAAGGATATACATGTGTTACTCAGTTAATCAACAGAAACAGAAAAAGAATTCACACATGCAGGACTCCAGAAAAATTACGTGGCAAAGCAGCATTCATTAAAATATTAGTTCAAAACTGTTTATTATGCACTCAGTAGATTACAACTCTTTTAAGCTGTCTTCCACTTACAATGCCATTCTTCAGTTTATCAGATAAAATACACTCTAGAACATAGCCCAGGCCAGTGTTCTGAAGAGTACATGAAAGCATTCCAACTATGCTCAGAATGGCCAATTTTGTAAAATAAGCCCCATTTTTTCACCATGCTTATAGTCCTGCCACTGTTACCAGCATAAATGGGCAAGTAAAAGCAAGCTGTGTCACAACGTTTCTTTCAAAGAGGCCTGCCAACACTACCCTTACCTCCTAAGAAGTCAATGCACACAATGAATTAAGACTTAACAAGGAAGGCCTATGCTTCAATTTTTTTTGATAAAGATACACCAATTTGATATATCAAGAGTTTTATCTCCCCAGTTCTGTTCTGACATTTCTACTGCACAGTCTACCTCCTCAAGGCTGTTTGTGACAGCTTCCTTATTAACTGGAGCCAGATGAGATGTGTCATGCTTTTACAGAGGCTTCAGAACTGGATTTTCCAATTTTAAGGAACAGCTGTATGCAAGCTATAAAAAAGAAAAGAAACACTTTGCAATAAATTGAAGCAGAAGGAAACTGCCTTGAACAGCAACTGTTGCTTGATCCATTGTATAAGTTCATCATTATCGGGATTTCTTCCCTCCACATACCAAATCTTGCCTATGGAATTCTTTGCCAAGCAGTCTCCACTGACATCTTCTGAAAGCATTAAGTTTTACAGCTGTGTTATGTTGAAATAATTGCCCCCCTCCAATCTGTTTAATCTTTTTGTTGCCCAGAGCACTTGTTAGATTGAGTACACCTGTGTTCTTCTATAACCTTTGCAGTGCTGTAGCTACCAAGTACCTTCAACTTGATTTAACTGTTGACAGTGTTTTTGATTCCCACACATCACCCTCCATCCTGAGGAACAGCCACAATGAGATGTCTCAAGGCACTGTTTCAAAATGCTAAAGGACAAAATGACAGGACAATAGTTCAGTGATACCACTCAGGTTAGCTATCTTCTAATTACTTCTATCTTAATATCTACAGTCAATCCGACTTTCACCAAATACCTACCTCAAAACATAAGTCTGCCTATTTAGCAGAACCATAACTAGAAACAACTAACTCAAGTTGAACAAAAACACTATTCTTAATTCCGATGGTTATTCAATACACTCATTTTCATGTGGAATAGGGTTTTGAAATACCACAAGCATTATGCTCAAGGAGACATGAAGAACAGAGCAGAAACACTAAACTGATGAGCAGCCCTGGTGTTGCATAACCAGAGACCCTATCTTTTAGTCTTACCAGTGTCTCTGTTCACGCTGAGGGAGAGAACTGTCAGAAACAGCAATGTACCAGAACTAGCCACAGCTATTCACATGTGGCCACTTCTGCTTCCAGGAACTCTGCACAGTGCAGGCAGGTGAGAACTCCAGCACAGCTGCACATATCACTAACTCATCTTACATAAATGAACATGTCTACAATGAATGTGACTATCTGAAGCCCTCACAGGTTCCACTTACCTCTTCCAAATCAGACAGTATTACATGCAAGGTAGACAACTTCATAGAGTATTACACCCTGCTTCTCACAAAAGGAGAGTGAAAAATAAGTAAATCACAGGTCACTCATAATCCATATGTTAACACAATCCTTTCCCTACTCATTTGTTGGGTGGAGGAAGGAGGGAAGAAAACAAGTATAGGTCTGTGTTCCTGTACCATTTCCAGGGATGTTTTACTGATATACAGTGGTAGTACTGCAGGTTTTAAGGGTAGCTACATTTAGCTTGAGCAAGATTAGTTTCATAATGAAAAAAAAAAGCAAGTATTGATTAGAGAGCAAGAAGTTGTGCTCTGGCTATAACCCCTCAGCAAAGTTCTAAGTACTTCCTAATCCAAGAACAGCAAAGCAGTTCAAGGAAAATATACTACAGATACCTGTTGTGAAGTGTGTTTTTATAGGAAGAGCCACAGAGATTGCCAGCTGCTCACTATTAAGAGTATTCCAAATGCCACTCACCTTAATAAACTGATACATCACCTTGGTTCACCACAGAACCTAATCTTGAGAGGCTATTTTTCATTAAGCTCAAAGGTTGTTACAAATTTCACTGGACTAAAAACTCATGAAGGCTTCTTTAGAAGAGGGTGATCAAGCATTCCTTTTATATGATTCCTTCTTGACATCACTTGGAAAGGATGAGTTTGAAGGTCTCACCTAGATATTAGAGAGCAGCTATGGTGGTAGAACAACCTATGAACGAATACCTAATCGTAAAATAATTATTAAAATAAGGGCATCCAAGCATTTCATCTGACTATTATAGCTCTGGAGGTTTTCCTCCTCCCTATGGTATCAGTCTATTTCCAGGCTTCAAGTTTCCTTCGTACCTACCTGTTCACGTGACTGAATTCAACAGCTTGGATAATAGAACTGATTTCCCCACATCATCTGGAAGTGGGGGTTGCATAGCTGGACCTTTGCTAGCCCCACCACTATCTATTTGTTCTGCCTCACTCAACTGATGCATCAAAACTATTCTCTGTATTAAATCCTGAGAAACGGGCTTCTCCTGAGAAAAGTGGGAAACAAAGGCAGCAAGAACAAGACTATCACTAACTCTATTTTATTGGAATTCAGATAATGTTCTAGTTCTACAGAGCCCAAGACAAAAAGTGTCACATTTCAACACCACAATGGCTAGTTACTAGCATTCCTGCATGAGCAGTTTCAGATCCCCTTATCTCCTCCCATTTAAGGAGAACAATTTCTTGCATCTTCAGAGTTATCTCCTGGGTTTGAAGAGGTAATGTGTAAGTCAGCAACCATTTTGGTTTTGTTCTGCACACACAATCCCAACTGCTGATTGGAATGAATGGCCATGTAGAATGCACAAGAAGTGCAGTTTAAGATCCTTATTTCTGAGTGCCTTTACAAGCCACTCATGTGAGAACACATTGCAGTCAAAGGACTGCAGGCTGTGAGGAACACATCAGCATCAAAGCAAAGAAGCTGAAGCACAATTATTAGCCATTCACTCTAAAATAGCCATGTTTTCCAATTCTCCATAATCCTTTGGGTAGCTACCTGGTTTTCATGACCACTACTGTTTGTCCCACAGAAGACACAAGGAAAGGCTGCTTAAACATATATTATGATCCTTTCCAAGTCCTAAGAAAATTATCCACATCATATAGTAAGTTAAATATTTTTTTCAGCAAAGTGAAGTAAATGCAGAACAAGGCTGCTGTTAAAATACCTGAGGCAGAGGCAGTACCTTGACTACTTATGATCCTTCCACCCCCCCACTACCTTTCATGTTCAAGGTGAATATTCCACTGAATCTCTGCATCCTAATCCTCCTGAGGTCACCTCTTATCATACAGTATAGAAAAATGGACAGCAAAAAGGTAGTTGATACAAACAGGTTGTCACCAACTGGTCACACACTGTTAACCACAGAAGAGACATGTCTTCTACACATTACCAGGTTGTAACCAGAAGCAGAAGTACCTGCCAGACACATCATTGTCGAAACATAATTACAGGCAAAAAACTTTTACATTTTTGACTGGCTATACACAAGTCCCTCTATTGCATAAAAGCATAGCAAAGCAGCTAGCCTCCCTTATTTACATTAGCATTCAACTATATGATGACACAGTTGCTTCCACAAGTTAAGAAGCTGGAAAAGAAGCAAAAGTTAACTCTGGAAGAACAGGGATCTCCAAGTCTAATAAACCATAAAATAAGCCAGACTTAACATTATGCTGCTGCATGAACAGGTTTAGTCTGATCACTACAGCTATCTTCAGGCTTCTGAAACACCCTTCCCTGCCTCAGGAGATGAGGGAGAAAATTGAAGGTGTAAAGGTAAGGAGATCCATAGGTTGAGATAAAAACAATAATCGAAATAAAATTAAAATAATGTTTGTATATTCTATTATTACTGTCAAGTGATGCACAACATGATTGCTCACTACCTGCTGATGAATGCCCAGCCTATTCCCAGCTAGCAATTTCAGAGAAGACAAAAAACCCAACACTGCAATCCCAGAAGAGGAGAGCTTCCTTTCCAATCCTTATCTATATACTGAGCATGACATTATAGGATATGGAATATTTTGTTAGAGTCCACTGCTCTGGCTATGCTCCCTCCCAGCTTCTTATGCATCTGTGCACTAGCATGGCACAGGAAGTTGAAAAAAATCCTTGGTTTCTTCACCAGAACTTAAAACATCAGTACATTATCAACATTCTTCGCATTCCAAATTTCATACTGAATCCAAACCACAATACTATTCTAGCTACTAAAAGAAAAATTAGCTCCACCCCAGGTGAAACCAGAACACACATTAGCCACATCTTTCCATTTTTCATTTCCTCTCAAGTCAAAGCTCCACTCTTACTGCACCAAAGACCATTTTAAGAAAGACAGATCTTGACCACACCAAGTTTACCCTAATCCATAGGACACTGGATGAACAGTCTCTGAAAAAGCCTAAACCTGGCCAAAGCTCAGACATGTTCACCTGCAAGTGTGCCCAAAACCCCCTTTGTCATCTAAACCAGCATTCTCAAAAAAACCCACCCCAAACCCCATACTTAAGCTGATTATACAAGTAACAACTCTGAATAGATTCTACTTGGCACAGATAGATTAGGCTGGCCAGCAGCCCTCTCACTACAGCTCACCTCGTATCCAAAGAAAGCAACACTAACACCTCCACACTGAACATTCCAGCTGTCAAAGGATCCTTATTTGGCCCAGAACAGTCCTTGGGGATTTCCAGAAAAACCTTCTGCCAGCCACTACTCGTAAGAGTCATTCATGCGGAGGTGCATCGTTTTATCTCCAAGAGGGCTCTGAAGACTACTTGAAGTCTAAATATCGATTCTCTTTGTCTCTAGGTTGATCCCCACCAGGAAAACAAGTTTAGACATATTCTCTGAATATCATTTATTCTCTGAATAGGTCAGCTTACATGGACAAAGAGACCACTAAATTCTTTCCTCTCAAATGATACCATACAGCCCCTCAAAATTAATAAACATTTGGCTCTACTATTATTCATTTAAAAGCTTGAGGAAAACTGTTAAATGATGAGATACACATTAAGGGTAAAGTAAACTCATAAAGGCAGCTGCCCACATAGTGAGTAACAGTTCTCAGTGTCTAATTTCTACCTCAAATACCTACATCCTGAAGGAGAGGACAGAGAGAGTGTCAAAGTAGTATTACAACTGATAAACCGTTCAAAGAAGTGAATTTAACCTTGAAAGGCACTCGTAAGACCAGTCAGCAGTTTCATACTGCGCTGGCATTTCTGGAAATTAAAGTGTTCCAGCTTGGATTTGTCAGCTTCTTCTCTACAAAAAGCTTACATCACATGAAACAGAAAGTTACAGCACACCTTCCAAACTAGTGACCTCGAAGAGCACAAACAAAGCAGCAAATCTGACCTTGATACTTTCTACCTAGCCCAGCCTGTCTCTCCAATACAATCCCTCTTTTTTTAGGTCAGATACAAGAAGTCAAAGCTACACTCTCCAAAATCTTTCAAGCATGCTTTGAAAACAAAGGCTTTGCTTACCAGAGTTGAGTGTGTTTCTTCTTTCTCTAAGACTCAAACCAAAGGACCCTGACATCACGCCTTGGTTCTCTGACCAATAAATGCATTTCATTGACAAGAGGTAGATACATCAATCATTCAGGCCAACAGAACCTTCAGGGGATCTCCAGTCTAACCCCCCACTCAGAGCAGACTCAACCATGTGGTCAAAACAGGCTGCTCAGGGCTTTATCCTGTGTAGGCTGGAAACCCTACAAGGATAGATACAGACAGCAGCATCTCCCTGGATCCCACACATACTGCCCAGATGACCTTGTAGGGGGGCAAAAGGTTTCCTGTATCTCTGGCCTCTCTGGCCCTACTCAGCTCACTGCCCACCAGAGCCCAGGGCCCTCTCCTCCTAGTCCCACTGGCATCGTTGCCAGGTCTCTGCCTGCCCCAAACAGGGCTGCAACATTGCTCCTGCCTTAATTACACAGGGTCCCTGGCAGCCCCATCTCTCACCAGTCCTGGTCCCTTTGAACAGCAAGCAACCCTACCCTTGAGAACATCAGCTACACCTTTCAGCTGATGTCCGCAAACTTGATGAGGCTGAACTTCTCCCTTTCCCCAGGGTCACTGAAGTACATAGAAAATACAATAGGTGGCACAGAGTCCCCAAGACCTCCATGTGTAACAAACCTCCAGGAACATCATGAAGTTTTAACCGCTAAATTTCAAGCTCCAAAAGCCTACTGGTTTTCTATCTATCTAGTCATCCACCCACCTAAACCTTCACATCCCAAAGTTGTTATAAAGATTCTGTATGAAAACACATGAAGAGTTACACTCAGCTCAATGTAGATGACATCACTCTTCTCATGCCCTATTAACTTCAAAAATAGTCTGTTCCACTACAATTTACCCTGGGTAAATCAAGGCTGGCTACTTCCAACCACCTTTGCTTTAATTTACACAGAAATTATTTCAAAGACAACTCACACAATGACTAGTGAGGCTCCCCATATAACCCTTACTGTGCTCACTTAAACAGAAAAACTTGCTTTTCCACAATCATCAGGAACCTTCCTGATCTGCCAAAAATATTAGACAGTGGCCTCATCATGAGATCAGACTATTCTCTCAATACCCTCAGATCCATGGACCTTAAACAGTTGAGATTTCCCAAGAATTCCCAGGTCTGATCCTGTTCTACACACAGCAGCTCATCTCCTCCTTGTACCCTCTTCCTGTGCAAAAAGAGCTCAGAAGACCCTTTTACTGAAGACTGAGGCAATAAAAGCATCAGGGACCTCACAGCCTTGTCTATCCGCTATCAGCAAATCATCCATCCTATTCAGCAGCAAGCCCAGTCTCCTCTTTTTATTCTTTTGCTGCTGCATTATGGGCACAACCCCATCTTGTTGCCCTTGACATCCTTCATCAACTGCAGCTGCGCTCTAGCTTCTCTCAGCCCATCCCTTTATTCACTGGCAATGCTGCTCCGTCATGTCTTGTCCTCACTTCCATCTCCTGCACACCTTTTTTGCACTAGAACTCAGTCAACCTCTGACCACTACCATCAGCCATTACTTCACACACTCACCATTATTGTGGCTCTGCACTGACACTGTAAATTCAGATCACTTTTCAACCATTTACTATGGATACTGAAAAACAGGACACAGGACAGCAGTGGGGACTGCCCATTAGCTTATTACTGACTAAAAAGTAAAGACAATTGAGTAGGCAAGTTTTAATACCCAACCACTTGTTAAGGTGAACTGACATGCAAACTGAAGTTGCAATTACCGTGCATCTGAGTATAACACCTAATGCTAACACTAATACCCTAATTAATCCACTGCTCAAAAGAAGAGACAAAGACCTAGCAGAGAGACAATTTTAAGGTCTGTCACCACTGGGGATGAATAACTGCACATCTTTAATCACGGCAGTGAACACCAGACATTAACAACAGCTGCCTAGACCACAGACAGGTGGTAGGACCAACTTCAACACCTGATTTCTTTGTTTAGCAAAGAAAAGAATGGAGCAAGTCATATGCAATGAACTATCTCCTACCTAAAAATTAAGAAAACCTCCAACTTCTGTCTCTCTTGGAAGGGCAGGACCTGTGACTGTCAGGAATATCTGCTATGACAGAAATACCTGTTTCCACAAACATTAAAAAACTTTATCAAATAGCAGTATGAATGAAAACAAGAATCTGCTGCCAGTGAGGTACTCAAACATAAATGCATCTAGAAACTATCTTGCCTGGAGGACCTACTATACTTATAGACAACTACTATCTCTTCCTGTAAGCTCAATTTTGGAGTACAGATGAAAATACAAAGCCTTTCACTAATAACACCCTGGATGCACATTCCTGGGCCACTTTGAAAACCTAATTATTCCTTGTTAACCAGGTGACAGTTGGGAGAAGCCACAACTCACAGGCACACAAACATCAGAGCAGACATACCTAAATTCAGGAGAGCACAGCCATTTTCACCCTTACATGTTGTTCTGCTTAGCCAACTATGTCTGGCCACCAATTCACAGCCCATTTTTGAAATTCACTGCCCTCTGACACAGACTGACCTGTGACCCATGGTGGGTTTGTCAGTTGCCTGCACAGCCTCCAACAGGACAAGGGGAGAAAACAGGATGAAAAAGGTCATGGGTCAAGAGACATGGAAATCAGTCACCGATTAGTATCACAGGCAAAAAAGCCTCACGGAAAATTTAACATATTGCCAATTAAAATGGATTTAGCTAGTGCAAAACAAAACCAAAATGAAACACCTTCCCCTCACCTCCACTCCCATCTTCCCTGGCTCAGTTTCAATCTGTCACTCCTGACACCTCTGTCTCCTCCCCACCACCGTCCAGTGTGGCAAGGCGGATGGAGGTTTATGGACACACTTTCCCCCCTGCTCCAGCAAGGGCCCTCCACAGCCAGCAGCCCCTCCAGGAATATTCACTTCCTATGGCACAGAGTCCTCCACGGGCTGCCCTGCATGTATGTGCCCCAGCAGTCGTCTTCTCCATGGCCTCCAGGGAAAGGCCTGCTCCACCACGGTCTCCCCAGCCTGCAGGGCCATGCCTGCCCTGGTCCAGTGGCATCACCTCTTCCTCCTACCTCCACATTTGCAGGGCTGTTTCCTCACAGTTCTCCCAGGCCTCCCCCCACCCCCTTCTCCACCTGCACATTTTGTTCTTTGTTAAGCAGGTTTTCACAAATGTACCACAGACTCCCCAAGAGGCCTGACTGGCTCCTGCTGTGATGAGGTGGTGGATTTGGCTGGAACCGTCCATGTCTGGTATAGGCAGTCCCTGACCTCCTCCCAGAGAGCTCACCCTGCTGAAGAAAACAGCCTTGGAAACCCAAGACAGCAAGCTACCACTCCACTGAGGGATAGTTAGGCAGCCAGCTCTCACTCAAGTCCAGACACAAATCAACATTATCCAACTAGGAAGTTCCTAGTTGGAGAAAGAAGAGTGAACCCTCCTCTTTAAGTCTTAAGTTCCCTCAGTTTGCAGCTTTCCTGGCCTGGCAAAATCCAGGAAGTTCAGGAGAACCACAGCAATTTATGAAAAGTGCTGACACCTCACACAAAGCTTCGATTTCTCAGCCAGCACAGAACTACACAAATAATAGCAGAAGTATTTTCCTGGGGTGAAGCATGCCATCTGGGTGCCTACAACCGTGTGAAGTCCTGCACTGACTTGCAGCAAGATAAACTACTGGACAAAGCTCATTCTTCCCATATTATTTTGGCTCAAAGTTTCAAATGCCTGATACAGAGCCTGAAATAGGTCATTTTGCCCTCATCCCCATACAGAAGTGAGATCCATCACCCCTGGTATATTCCTCTGCCCTGACTCCTCAAGCCCAGACAAGCCCAGTGAGCTTCCTCTCAGTGGCTTGGTCACTTCTTCAGCATCTTCCAAACCACCATGACAGGCCCCAGGGTGTCTACATCTGCTTCTGCAAGCCACTGGCTTCACCAAACAGTCTCTACAGGAACTGACACCAACTGCTTAAACCCAAGACATTTCCAACATTACCTAAAGCAACTTCACCCCTCCAGCTTCAGATTAAGACATATGGGAGATTTATTTTGCTGGAGTAGAGAAAGAGTAAGGGGAGGAGAAAAACTACTTTTAGAAATCTCCATAGAAGGATAAGCAAGGAAGCAGCCTGCTTCATAAACTACCTACAGAGAGAGCTGGGCATAGAGGTCCCTCTGCTATGGAAATAGCTTCTGGCCATTTAGTCCCATCTGGTTTTGTGCTACACACAAAGCATCAATTTTGAACACCAGCAAGAAAGGCTTAGGCTCTCAACTCAGGTTGCCTCATACAGAAAGCTACCTGTGGGAAATTGCTCTTCAGGCAATGCTTTTCTTGATCCAATAGCTAAAAGCCTAGTCTGACACTTTTTGGTTCACAAGGGCATGGAAAATGATGCTTCAGCTTAGGAGATACAGTGCATAACTTCCCCGGCCAAATTTAAAAACCTACAAAAAGCCCTACCATCTATGATTAAGAAAAAAATATTCAATGCTTGCCCATCCATCTTCAAGACAAAGCAGAGCAGAACCTCTGTAGTAAGTAGATCATGAAGTAGCGTAAGCCTTCCTTCCAGCAAACTTTTAAAAATGTTTAACATGTGAGCATGATGGTATTACCAAAGTTTTGATTTGGAGATTGTCACTGACTTAAGACTGTACAGAACTGACACATACCAGAAGAAAGGACACTCTGGAAGCTAAGGACTCATGAGCTATACCCACTGTCTGCTGAGTTTTCAAAAAGCATTACAAGTTAAATGGAGTCAAAACATTCCTTAACAGATGTCCCAAGAGACTGATCAGCTGTACAGGTTCTCAAATTTGGGTCACAGACACAGTTCAAATTATTAATCTTGCATTTTAATATGAAAGGCATCTTCATCTCTTTTGTTACATCCACAATACTGCAAATACTTTTATGTTTCAAGAAATCGATGCTCCTATTCCCATTTAATCCTGCTGTAGAACTTCCATATTTTTCCACTGAGGATTAACCCTTCAGTGCATACATATTACACATGAAAAACATCTACATCCACATTTAAGTGTTCAAAGCTGCCCAAAGTAGTATTAGATGTACATTCAGGTACAGCATGATGTAGACAACTTTTTCATATCCATTTATGTAGGTTAGTAAAAAGTCCTCCATAAATGTACTGAATTTTGATGGGAATTTACTCAGGTATCTCAATTTGGACTAAATTCATGATTCTAATCACATGCTTACAGTTCTTCCTAATAGCATAACAGACAGATTTTTCAGATGTACACAGATAAAAGCAGTACAGCCTTCTTAGGTAAGCAAGTAATGAAAAGATGTATAAATCAGTTTTTAAAATGGCAAGTCAACCCAATTTAACAAACAGGAGGACGGTTACAAATAGATAGTCATTAATTTTCAGTACTAGAGTATTTGAGCAATTATTAGCAACAGTTACTAAAATTAGGTCCTTGATCCTGGGCACTCAAGAGTACATACCAAGATTATGCAAGACTGATATGCAGAAGTGTAAATTAAATCTGATACCACACAATTAGTTTAAGTCAGAAAAGGAAACTGTTCCTACAGAAACTATCAGCTCTTTTTCTGTTCTCATTCATTGTTTCAAACAGAAAATCTGGTGCATTTGATCATTCTACACAATTCACACCAAAGACTGGCAATTTGACTTAGCACTTCTTCAGGAACACTGATATTCCTTGTTGCAAAACACCTACACATGTTTCAGAACATGTAATCCTAACTCCAGCTGATTACATACATGCAGTATTTGTAAAGATGAAAAAAGGCCCTATCCACAAAAGCAGAAAAAGAGGTTGTACTTTTGCCACAGCAGGAGTCTGCAGTATCTCCTCCTTTTCTAACAGCTACTATCTGTAAAACTAGATTATCAAATCCAAAAATTTAATAATGAAATCTACATTCCTCCTAATGGAACAGAAAGTTGCCCTCTGACACTTTATCATATAACCACAGAATGACATGGGTTGGAAGTGACCTTTAAATACCAGCCCCAACATCTTCCACTAGTTAGGTCACTCAGACCTTTGTATGTGTAATGTGTGTTACACCACTTGATGTGGAGGCAGTCACTATCTCAGAGTTCTGCAAGAAACCTTCCACAGAAAAAAGCAACCCTACAACCCAGTTATAATTTCAGCAGAGAAGAGATCCTTGGCCATCAGAGCTATACCCAAAAAAAAGCATGTGGTCTCCATCAGGATGGCTAGTTTTATATCCTTCAGCTGCAATGGTTCAGAGGAATTTCACTACAAGAACTACTCTCCTTATAAAAATAGCCTTTATCAAAAGACAAGCATGACTCCATTTCATTTCCTTTCAATTTGTTCAACTGTTATAGAAAAAAATTCAGCTACTCAGTTGGTTAATGAGGCTGTAATTCTCATCTTGCCTACCAACATCTCAACCATGGATGCAGTCCAAGGCAAGTGCTATTGCTATGCCAAGTTTCACAGTTTAGCTATCTGAATGCAAAAGCAGCTTCTAAAGTCTTCCTCACTTTATGCAGTTCACTTTGTCAGCAATTTTCCAGTTCCCTTCAGAATGGGTGCTCCGGCCAGATTAGCAATAGCAGTTTTAGGTCAGGAACTCAGTTTTGGGTTATAGCTCAAGATGCAAGCACATCAAAATTTAAAAGTTAAACTCATAAACCAATTTCTTCACTACTGCATGCATGCAGTACACAGTTTGTTACAAGAAGCATATGGTGTTTTAGAATTATGACTTTAGTTGTCCCTCTTTTGGAAACAGAAAGCAGCTTCTGGTGCATATTTAGGTAGAAAGGAACCACAGCAGGAAGTCTGACAAGATTTCTAAGCATGTTACTAGAGATAAAAATAATTACAGTTATAGCAGGTATTAGGATTTCAAGATTTAAATGTAAAAGATTTAGAAGCTCTTCTTAAATCAATTGTTTTACAAAAGCAATAGAGTTCATACCTTTAACTAGTTACGTTTGCTGGTTCAAGAGTAGTGACGAGCAGTAGATACAGAAAAAAGTAAATAAATCCCAAGATCTTGCTCTGCCTTTAAACTGGGTTGATGCATATAAAATTTAATGCTAACGGATGAACAAAATGCATGGCACTAAAACAAGGACTCCATTACAAAAATGAAATGAGAACATAGTGAAGGCACATACGCTGCTACCATTTTTGTGATATACTTACTACCCATTTGCTCAAATCAAATTCAGAAGTCCGAATACCCCCCAACAATCTTCTCCTCTGCCATGATGGCCACAATACCTACTCCCTCCAGCAACCAGCTTCATCAGCAGAAACACACTTTACTAGATCAGAGTTCCAAGGGACCTCCCCACCCTGAAGCCACTTCTCACAGGGTCACATGGAGCAATGCTGCAGGAACCTTAACTATTTCTGTCGGTAAACAAATGCATTTGTGCCCACCTGGCTCTGTAAACTACCAAAAGCTATCTGTCCATTCAGCATACTCTTCTCCAAATGTGCTGCTTAAGTTCAGGCACAGCTGCTTCTGTAGCAGTACAAGAGACCTTAACTTCAAGAATGTATTCACAGGTACCATGAAAATACTGAAGTTAATCACGGGTAGGAAGTGGTAGAGTTCTCCACTATAGTACTAAAGCTAAAAAGAAAAAAAAAAAAAAAATCAATCACACACCACAAACATCTACAAAACAGAAGTAAGAACAACAGGCTGACAAACCCTTGCCCTGTTTTTAGTGTTTAGGTATTTATTTTCTCACTTTTGATATCCACACTGCAGCGAGTCTAAAATGGGGAACTTAATTTCTTGAAGGCAATTTATAGTTCTATTATTAACAGATAAAACCATGCATATGTTAGCTGATTTTATCTACATTAAAGGTATATGAACAGTAAGTTTCCCCATGTCATTACACAGAACAAGTCCTGCAGGCACACAGAAGTTGCCTATCCAGGTCTCGGTATACAGAGACACAGTTCTAGACACAAAATTCTCAAATATACCATTAGTGTGAAAAGCCACATGGAAGCTGACTCCAAGTAACCCTTCTGACCATAATTCTACTTCTGAAAAAGTAGATTAGTATTGAAAAATATTATCAACACGGTAAGAAGCAGGGATGGTACTGGCAGAGAAGCTGAATTTAAATTACTTTTCCCTTTCCATAGCTGAAACTTTTCCTCTCAAACCTTGTAAGTTAAAGTGACTAAGGCATTTGTCCACAGATATTTGAATTTCCCAGAAATTAGCTCTCTTCATCTATTTTGCAAAACAAATCCTATTAATTTCACTTCTGTGATTAAGATTTAAATTATAGAAGAACATCAGTACTCATAATTATGCAATGGCAGTTACATTTCACAAAAATACATCAAGTTCAGTTAAATCTGGGTAAGTACTTGGTTAAACTCATCCTGAGGAGTCTGAAGGCAATGCAACTAGCAGACCTACAGAAAGGCTGCTCAATACATCACACTGAGTGTTGTAGGACATCTTGAACAGCCTTTCCTACCTCTGTGCAGACTGTTTTACAAGCCACTTGAATGTTTGAGTTTTCCCTATTTTACCAGTACTCAGGTATTAAGTATTCAAGAAGCTGCACATACACATTACATTCTAGCAATCCAGTAACTGCCCAGCATAGAACATTTTCTAAATCTACACCACAGTCAACTGAAGACCAGAGGAAGTGTCTGAAGTCCTTAAGACCATCCTACAGTGTCCTCAGCACTTTAGTATTTTCCAGCTTCCGAGTCATCTGGTCAGCTATTACAGGTTTACTGCGACACACCCGATTTTTGCCAAACACAGCAAACCAAGATACTCATCTTTGCAATGTCTTACAGCCTCATCTAGTCTAAGCATCTGTTTGTGCAGTTTCTGACCAGCGGCAGCACCAAGTCACAAGCAGTGTCAGGATTGTATGAGGGAATGGAGAATCAGTATCACAAATGTTTTATGAAGTGAAGCCTAGGACTGCCTACAATGATTCTCATTCTGATCCTAGGCTGGCACACTCACAACAGTGAGATGTGGCTAAGACATTTAAACACCCAACACTCATTCCAACTTTCTATTAGGAAACTATAGCCTTTTCCAAACCCATTATGTCTGGGCTTACTATGATATCAAAACAAATGGAAACCCCTGTTGCTTAAGTACTAGAGTACCACAAGGAATAGTGGCTCAACAAACAGAAAACAGTGTGACACTAGTTTAAGCTCCATCTGGAAAGCTTCAGCTTGTTCCCAATTTGCATTTTTCAAATGTATGCAAGTAAGACCTTCCCATTACAATTTTTCTCATATAATTACTGCTCCTAAAACTACAGATATTTTGCCAGTGAAGTCAGATTTAGACTGTGAGCTATTTCAAAAACTTGATGTGGGTTTAGAATTTTAAAATAAGTTTTTGAGAAAGTATCCTTTTCCTAAGACTTCTGCCATAGGCTGTTTGCAACTATTTCATATAGTTTTAAAGCTGAAAAACTGCACTTCCTATCAAAACACTCACTGCTAAAGCCAAGTGTTTCACTGAGGTCGTATTTCCAAGGTGTACTTTTGGCATACAGACCTGTATGCCAAGAAGTCTACACAAAACAGCAAGCACTTCCAAATATAGGGAAGACCAACGATTAACTGTTCTCTAAGCACAGCCTTTGTCAAATTTAGCATGATATTTAGTTGCTCAGTAGCAAAATATTAGATGTTAGGAGTCCCCATAAATCAACAGCAATGTCTACTGGGCAGAAGCAGCTTGCTCGATACCGGTAGTTTCTCCAAGCTTCAGTGGGAATCAGTCAAGGAGCCTGCCTCTATTATTTTGCCACCAGAAACTCAGGATGACTTTTTAAGTTTCAAGAACAAGGATTAGGCAATAAGACATCTTGATCCGGCCCACTGGTTGTAGTAGCTAAAAGCTATGACTTCTAACTATGTTATACCAGCTTCTCCAGAACTAATCCTTCTGAGTAAATCAAATTAGGTAGGTTTACACAGGCAACAGATCAAAAAACATCTAGTGGCTTCCTTCAGAATCGGAACTACAGATGTCAAAACCCAAAGCACCATCAGCTAATCCTGCTGGAAAGCGCTGTGATTTTTCAATTGATTTGGGGGCTGTCAGGAAAAGAAAGCTCTGTGCACAAAGGCAACATTCTCTCACTTTTAAAGTCTTAGCAACAGCTGGTTAACTTTCACTGCCTTCTGTAGATACTAGAATCTATTAGAAATGCATTACAGCAAAAGCAAAGATGGCTTTAAAGCAAGATTGAAATGTATATTCATCACAAATCAAGTTTATCCATTAGCTAACAATCAGTTTTATTGCTATGAAGAACATCAGTGGCAACAAATACAATCAAAAGTCATTACACTAAGACAGCAAGAGCTCTACCTATAAAATCAGCATTTTTAACATCACTCTGACTAGGAAGGAGCTTGAGTTTGCATCCTTCTACTATTTTTAATTGCAAAGTCCACCTCTGCCATGGCACTGACTTAAAGAAGCACAGGAAAGGTGAAGTATTCCTTGGGCTTTTAGAACACTAGATCACAGGTCATCCATTTCCTTCTTGGCCCCCAAATAAAGCAGACTTAACTTTATCCCCCCAAAAAATATAGTTTAGCATTACAAGGGCTTTAACAGAATTCAGTGGTGGGGCTTCACCACAGTTTGAATGTTTCCCAGGTTTCTGGATGGCAATAATCTGAAAGGCTTTTTGTCTTTTTTTTTTTTTTTTTTTTTTTTTTTTTTTTTT
>NW_020799144.1:5776125-5778169 GCF_003259725.1 Athene cunicularia | reverse complement strand
AAGGAAGGGAAAGGGGAGGGAGGGAGGGATGGAGGGAGGGGGAAGGGAAGATAAGACGATGGAGAGGAGGGAGGGAGGGAAGGAGGGAAGGATGGAGGAAGAAAAGAGCTTCCTATGTCTTGCACAGATAAGAAGTGTTCAGAGAGAAAAATGTGGTGTTGTATGTAAGTCTAAAATTCTGCATGGCATTCAGAAACATGCCTTTTATTCCATATACTGTTTGACCTTCATTGCTCTTGATCAGTTTCTTTCCAGAATCCGAAGTGCTTCCCTAAGGGTGGCTTTGGTCTTGTGTCTTTTCTGACACGGAACACATAGGTGTATATAATGTATTTCCAACAGCAAAGCACTTACACCCTGCAGAAGGGAGATGCTTATCTAGAATACTGTGGTATCTGCATGTAGCAAGGTGCAAAAATAAAGAGGTATGCCGTTTCAAATAGAGACGTAACATAGTCTTTCTTGAGAGTGTCCTTAAGTGTTCATAAATGATTAGTGCAATGAAAGAGAAAACATGCTTGTTTCTGTATCATCTGTTTCTAATAATCTCCCTGTGCTACCACAATAACTGAGTGTTACACAGGGCCTGGTTTTACATTTTATGTCCTACATGAATTGATGTCTGTTCACACACAATTTGTGTAATCACATACAAACTGTGCTCTCAGTACTGTCTGTTAGTATTTGAGAAGGTCCTCTGACTTTACACTGTTGTTCAGCTTATGTCTGATGCTCACTCTTGTCTCATTATGGCAACGTTTACCCTTTGATACAGCAAAACTGCTTTTGAAAGTCTCCTAACAATACCACAGCTAACAGTGAACTTGCTCATGTTCTTTATGCTGTGGGTGCATATATCAGCAAGCTTTGTACATCGCTTTGAAAAAAAAGTCGTTATTTTTTCTAGGCTGAGTTTTGAAGCATGGATTACAGCAGAGATTGAGTAGAAAAAAAATCTGTAAAAAACTGGGCACTGTGCTGCTGTCTTTGGAATTACTAGATTTAGTTGCTGGTTACTTTCTCACCTTGTTCAGTTTGTGCTGATTTTGTTTAAGCAAACAACAGTGTTCCTTAGCGGAATATCAGCAATGTATGAGAAGAGAAAAAGAAAAAAAAAAAAAAAAAAAAAAAAAAAAAAAAAAAAAAAAAAAAAAAAGCAGTTCAATGCATTGATCAAAAGAAAAAGAAAATTTTAAAAATTCATATGAATACAGAGCTGATCTTAGAGCTAAAGAAACTTGGGTTAAAGTGGAAGCCAAAGCATGTGATATTAGAAACCAGAAGTGTGTCTTTCTGATCTTTCAGGAAATTAAAGGACTCCGCTCTCAGCAGCTTCCCTGTCAGGTCTGATACTCAGGATTCCAATTCAATTCCTGCTCCACCCCGCCCCCCTTCCGAAAGGAACAGTCCTCCAGCTGTAATTAGTGACGAGCTTTTAGCGACAAAAGCCAAACTTTATGCATTTTCTTTCGAGGCTTAATATCTGTACCAGTAACGCGATCATGTCTGTCACGTTTGTCGATACACGGTGCTAAAGTGAAATTAGGCAGAAAATAGCTGTTAAGGTGAATTGTCATCGGCCCTCTTGCGTTGTCAGAGGCCCTTAACATTGGCAATGGCAGAAAAAAGCAAGCTGAATTCTCCTCTCTCTCAGGAAAAACGTTTATTCTGCAAAGTTCGCCTTTGCTTAGGTAATATGTCTGGAAAGAAGTCTTTATGATTAGCGGTAGCTGGCTGTCTGGACATAGCCTTAAGCTAAAACGTGAATCGCTTATTGAACAGTCGTCGGACATGGTTAAGCTAGAGGAGGAGGGAAGGGCGCTGCTTGTTCGGGCGTGCTGAACCCTCCGCTCCGACCGGCACCAGGGGGTCAAGGAACGGCAGTGACAGCGGCAACTGCAGCGCGCGGGCGGAAAGCGGTTTAACAACTAGCGGGGGCGCGGGGGGGAGAAAGAAATCGAAAAGAAGAAATGAGGCAGGCAGAGGACCGCTCCGCCGCACGATGCAAGCCGCCGCTCCCGGCGGGCGGGGGGCGCGGACCGGC
>NW_020799144.1:5757347-5776075 GCF_003259725.1 Athene cunicularia | reverse complement strand
GGCCGCGGGCGCTGGTGCGGAGGCCGCGGGCTCCCTCCGGGGCCGCCGGGCGGCTGGCTGCCTGCTGGCACTGCGGGGACGGCGGGCATCGCGCCAAACGGGGATTCCCCCCCATCCTCCCAGTCCTCCCCGCCCCCGGGAAAAACCCCGGTGAGGCTTGTGGTGTGGAAGGGCCTTCAGGCAAGGGGTAACCCCTCGCGGTGTTCACGTGCGAAACTGCGCGCTCACACGGGTGTGTGCGTGCGTGTGAGTGTGTGTGTCTGCGTAGCTGCACCCGGGGGGACTGCACGGGTCGTTTTTGCAGTGCAAAGTTACATCTGTTCCCATTCCCTCGACAAATAAACGGTAATGGGCACGAAGGCTTCAGATCAAGTTCTTCAGACAGATGCTTCCCGGTACAAAACACACCGGCACGGGCTCTGCACTCCAGCATAGGTGCCTGATTGTTTTACCTCCTTCTCCGAGCCCTTCTGCGGTCATAAGACACAGATATTGTATAAAACTACAGTAGTACAGACACTGCAGCTGAGACTGCTATATTATTCTCTATTCTATTGAACAGCAATGTCTGAATATTAATAAAAACTATTTTTTCAAAAAGAGGTTAGCATTTGGATGGGGAGAGAAAAGGGGGGTTTCCACTTTTTGCAACTGAGACTAAAAAGGTAATTTAAACTCACTTCCACACAAGGTAACCACAACTGCTCGGATTTTCTACAGACCACTGTGGAACCTGAATCCAGATAAATATAATACCTGAAATAAGCTATTTATTCAAATTATTGTATCTTTGCTTGTTTCCTACTGTCACCAGGCAAAAGCAGATTTCTGCTGAACCACAGCTTAGGTAGCTTCTTTTATTGAGGATTCGTATTTCCAGTGGTGTGTAATGCACGTTTAATTGTAAAATAATGAGAACATGTCACCTGCCAGTCAATCGCTGCCATCAACCTCTTTTGTGCTTGGATCAAACGCTTGCACAACAGAGAAAGTGACAGCATCAGGGCACAGTGACAAAGCTGTAGTTTGCACCAAAAGAAGACGGAGGCCCAGAGAGACACTGCAGCTACAGAAACAGCTGTCTTATCAGCACATAGCAGAGATAGAGATGGCTCAAGAGGTCCTCAACAGATAATGACTTGAATAGGTTTGCAATGCGCCAAACTTCACGCTTGATAAGACCAGCCCAGTGTAGAGAGCAGCAGAGATTCAGCTCTATTCTATTTTATCTGTGCTGTAAATTAAGAAATTGAAATTCAGGTGGCACAGCTAGCATGTTGCTGATAATCCAGTGAAGTAAACTGTCATTAGGATGTTTTCAGCAAAGAGAAATAGGTTTCTCTTGCTTGATGCTGCTTTAATAAAAACACCTCAACATCCTCATCCCAAATTGCTGTCCCAGCAGTACCTGAACTGGGGTGAGGGTTGCTCATCTATTTCACTGCTGTGACATGTCTTTGAGTCCCAGAACAAACTGTCCATTTGGCTGTCAAGTTCTTTACAAAGGACAAAACACTTCCACTTTGAAACTGCAGTATCTTATTTTCAGTTCCCCATTTCCTCCGCAGAAGTAACTGCACTGATTTTTAATAGACAACAGTCAAGCTCACATTAAAGTACACAAGTTTAATTCTGTAACAGACAAAAGAAGCATGTGTTTATGAGCACAGATAAACAAAAATTATTTGGTGATGTGAAAAGGATCTGTAATGACCTTTGGAATTATTCACTTGACAAAATAAGCTACAGTACACACTAAGATGTTTTACAGAAACAGTAAATCCTGTTTCAAACTGGTTTTTGATTGACTAATGGCATCAGATTACAGTACTGTAGCTCCACCTTTTTCCAGCAGAAATACTTAGACTGAGTTCAGTTTACCTTTCATTGTTTTGTTGTGGGTTTTTTTAAGAAAGCTTTGTGGAAAATGCAATTAAAAGAAATGTAGATGGAGCATATAACCTGAGGTCACAGAGCATTGTTTTGTAAAGAAGAGTTGGCTACATTCATTTAACTCCTTGTGATTGATTCCTGAAGAGCTGGAGTAAATGTACAGGCTTGTAAGTCATTATGTTATCTAATTTTGGCCATTATGGCTAACTTTCCATGTTCTTTGGACAATAATTTAAGACAAGGTTAACTTTATTTCTTAACAAAAGACAAGTTGATAGGTACTTACACCAAGAAGAACTTGAAACCTGAACAGAAACATAAAGACTTACCACTCAGACTTGTTAAACTGGGGGCAGAGAGGTGAGGCCAGTTCTATCCTCCTGATAATCTAACCACATAGATTTGGCCTTTGCCTGTCACTTAAACTTATTAGACAGTAGGAGCTAGCAAGGAAGAAGAGAAGTTATAAAGATCCAGAAAATGACTAATTTCTTTCA
The DNA here is from genome assembly GCF_003259725.1 of Athene cunicularia. NCBI lineage: Eukaryota > Metazoa > Chordata > Aves > Strigiformes > Strigidae > Athene > Athene cunicularia. The sequence goes on along the minus strand of NW_020799144.1, from coordinate 5,773,685 downwards.
TGTTTTAAGACAGTAAGGTTTCTCACATTCAAGAGGGAAGGAAGAATTAGGTGGGGTGGGAAAGGCACTGTCTTTAGCACTTGCACTTTCTTGGAAACACCTCTTTGCTTGTCCCTGAAATTTGGGGGCCTTTCTAATGCTATGGCAGAGAGTAAAACCACAAGGTGACTGGGAGAGAGCAGAAGGCAGATGTGGGTAAGGCCAAACTTGTTCAGCTACTTAGGTGGACTGTGTGGGTTTAACACATGCAAATTAGCACCAAGTGGCTGTTCCAAAAGGAGAAAAACACTTGGTTTTTAAGATGCATTTCAGTAGTTCATAAGTAGGTGGGTAGTTTAATGAAGGTCACAAATCAGAGAACTCAACTATAACAATTTGCCCTTGATCCTTCTAATCTATGGAGAGTATGTAACTAGAGCCCGAAGTGATTGATACTCTTGCCAGTGAAGCACTGTGTAGATTTGCGGAGAAATATAACCTCGTGTAAAAGAGACAATCAAACGCAAAAATGTAATCAATATTTTTAATACTGTTTGTTATCCAAAAATAACAAGTACTTTTAAATTCCCCACTGAATCATCCCAAATACTGTCAATTCAGTCAGATTAGACTTTCACCATAAAAATAAGCTCCTCCAGGAAAGAAATGCATTGTTATAAACTTACTGTAATCAGTATATCCTCTCATGGTATTACATTTATAGGAATATTGACATAAAAGATGACTTTTACTTTTTCAAAAGCCTGTATTTGTTTTTATTTGTTGGGGGAAAAACACGTATTACACAGAGATAACTTTTTTAGTATGCCAGCATATTTCCTGCTGATAGCATAATGAAGTAAAATAGTGGCTTTGCTACTATTATTTTATTGAAAAAGTCCTTATAAATTCCAGAGTGTTTGCATAATATGTAATCAGATCATTTTCAGATAACCGAATCACATGTGTAGTAGACTGATATATTTTTTTTCACCTTGTAAAGCAATTCTTTAAATACATTCAACGTAATTTTAAATATCAACTTGAATTTTTTGTTTGGTTCCATTAAGATAATACAAATCCAGATGACAGTTATGATTCAGTAGAGGTACATGTGGTGTTCTGCTTTAATATGTAAGGGTAGGAGTTTAGAAGGTATATGGTAGTAGCGTATTTTCCTCCCCTTCCAAATAAAGTTCATCTGTTTTTTAATGTACACCTACTATAATTGCTCAGTGGTGGGGAATGGATGACTACCTATACAGTCTTGAGAAGGGTTATTAAAAATGCTTCATTCTTAGCGTTATGTTAAAGGCAGTTACCTCCTTTTTCATGTGCCTCTTCATGCTTGTCACATAACTTCATCCAGTTCTTCACACTTTCATTTTTATATGTTACATATGTTATAATTCATTTATAAAAAAGTGGCTAAATATGCGAAAGCAGTAGAATTAAGACTTTGCTGATTACTCCTTGAAATTACTAGTTATGAAGATCAAATCTCACTTTCAGAAAAACACTTCACTCACACTGATCATCAAGATTTTACTTCGAAGGATCAGGTAAAAATTATCTAAATAACTAGTTTTTCTTCTTTTTAATGTCAAAATTACTCACTTGTGGATGACTTAATGGTCTTTCACTGGTGCTGGCCTAGTTTTCTTGTCTCTAAATGCTGGAGGTTTTGTTTCTTCTGCTTATACAACTCATTTTTTTTTCATCAGAAGTATTATGCATAGCTCTGTACTACTTTGATTCTGCTGGAGATGAGTCATCAGCAAAATTCAGACCATTAATGATCATGTAGCCGCATATATCTAAAAGGTTATTCAAACTAATAGTAACATAGTGCACTGTAATATGGTTTATTGGAATAAAATACGTGATAAAATTACAGCAAATTATTCTGATGATATCACGGACATTTATCCATTGCTTAAAGTTGTCCTGTATTTGGTCATTCGGTAATATATATACACACCGCAGAATGGGTTTAAAGGTACTATATTTTTTCCTTTTTTTAAACAAAGATTCAGGAAAAGGGAGAACACTCAGTCTTATTTCTTCTTAATTCAAAAGAAGCTCCCAGAATTACAGCACTAAGAAACATAGATCTGCCAGGAAGAAATTGTTGGCCAAATCCTGTTTTCTTCTACAATCATAGCATGTTGCATAAGGCAGAGAAGTAATATATCTTGATTTCTGAAAGTCTGTTGCCAACCTGCATTGCTTTCTCATAGGATAAAAGGGAAGCATAGTGTTGAATTACTGTAAAAAGTATATACAAAAATACATCTAGAGAATACTTAGTGATAGTTCATTGCCAAATGAATGGCTGTATCAAATATGGACCTACTGGGAGTGTATCTTTCAAGGTCAAGATAGTGTTTCTGTCCATGTTTTGGAAGATGGAACATAGTGAATGGTTATGAAAACTGTGAACTGCAGCAAGCAGAATGGTTATAAATGTTCAGTGGTTAAGTGCTGAATACAAAACGATCTTTTTGGAAGAGAGAGACTTCCCAGAAAGATAAAGCTCAATAAGGAAAAGTGGCAAGTGACTGTGATTTTTAGAAAAGTAGGATCATAATGAAATGTGCAAAGAAAACCCAGAGAATAATAGCAGTACTGAAGAAAAGGTTGTAGGATACTACTATATAATTCTAAAAGATATAGGAATATGATGTTGCAAGAGACATTTCAGAGATCTATGAACAAGAGCATAATTTGAAAAGACATACATTAATGCATTTCTTATTTGACACTGATAAGCCAAAACAGAACACTGTATCCAGTCTTGCCATGTTTTAAGAAAATTGATGAAAGCTTATAAAAGGGCATTTAGAAGTAAAATTCTTAGAAAACATTACCAGGAGAGAAATTGTTTAGAAACAGGAACAGCGACAAAAGCTATATGAAATTTCTTTTAGAAGTAATTATTATCAGCAGATTATGATCAAATTGTCCTCCTCTGCATTGTAAATTAAAAAAAAAAAAAAAAAAAAATCTAGATTAACAACTGGAAAACATTCTCTTAAGAGTTGTTAAGGACCACACTACTTAGGCAAGTTGCTGAGGTTCAAAGTTAGATATACACTTTCTTTTTCCTCTGAGAATTAGGACAAATCTTCTCAAGCTCCTTAGGGATTTACACTTCTGATTGATATATAATTCCCTCCTACCAAAATGACTACAGTTCTAAATAGTGTTTTTTTTCCTTTTTGTCTTTTACAATCAATGGAATATCTGAAAAAAAAAAAAAGCCACCAACAAAAAACCACAAAACCCAAGAAGGAAATATATCTGATAGGCTGAGGGAAAAAAAAAAAGTGAAGTACTGAACAGGTTCCCTACACATTTTTCCTCTTTTGTCAATAAGCATTGAAACCAAGCAAATACGAGACTGATGAACAAAGCTATTTGCATTCTAGCATTTTTTCCAGATGAATTCAAAGTCTGATTGTTTTTTTGATCTCTTAGACCTATATGTTCAAAGTGCCTTTCAGTGTTTGGCTGTTGATTTTTAATTTGGGTTTTTTTGGTCCACTTGAGACGTGGGAATCCAGAATTAAGCTAGCTGCAGACAATCTGCATTCTGAAAAATCCTGTGTCGTTTCATAATTCCCATTAAAAACAGTAATATATTAACTTACTAATGAAAACTTTGGGCTAAAACCCACTGAATCAATAGCATAAATGCACATACCTACCAAATTCCATCTCTATGGGAAGACAAAAATTCTGTATTTTAAACATCATTATCAGTTGTATCAGTAATGCTAGGGGTTCATCTGTAGAAAGTGAAACTGCAATGTGAGATCTGCTTTTTAATGTCTAATAACAAAATCCTGAAATATATTTGCATTCCGAATCTAAAACCTTCCTTCCTCCAAGTCACCAGCCATACAGAACTTTTTTTTTTTTTTAATGTGTTGACAGGGAAAGAAGGGGAAGAATTAGCACTACAGGATGACTGGATATTGCCTTTTAGATACTGAAATCATATTGCTCCTTCCCAAAGGCATAAGATGATATGTACATTTCCAATGTGCATGAAAGAGGATGAAAGCAACAAAACCAATTAAGCCACGACTATTAAAAATCCTGTAAAAGGGCTCACTTAATCTTCCTATCCATAGTCCTTTTCCTTTTTTCCCCTGCATGACAAATCTTGAAATTGACAAGTTTTATAACAGATGTATTTATTCTAGCACTTCATCAATACTCCTAGCTGCTACAGTAAGACAAAAGGTAAAGATCGCGTTACTCTCCAAATAATTATTTAATACTTGTTGGTTACAGTTTCTCCTTAATCCTTGTAAAACATCCCTATAACTGTCACTGAGCATTCAGAACAAGAGTATAATAACCGAACTGTGAAAGTTATTCTCACTTTATACCACTCAGATGTGTGGTATCTGTTTGCCTTCAAATGGGATCTTATTAGTTCTCCCAGTCCTTCTCTTACGTATTCAGATCCCCTTGTTTCATTAGCATGTTCAAACAGACTAATACTTTCTTGTATTTTTCTATCTTGACTGGGTGGTACAGGTCTGAAAAGCCTACTGTGAAATAACTATGCAAATAAGCGTTTTGTGTCATACAAATACATTGTGTGATGTGATGTGATGTGATGTGATGTGATGTGATGTGATGTGATGTGATGTGATGTTCAGGCAGCCACTTATTCTGTGGCATTTTCTGTTTGGAATAATTGCATTTTCCACGGAAGACTCGGACAGAGGGATGAACTATTTATAGCTTGTACCTGCATAGAGTCACCAGAGTTGCAATATGGTGTACATTTTAAGAGAATCAATATTTAAATGCATGCTTTCATGAAGATGGTTTATTAACGTGCTGCCCACTTCCACAACATGGGATAAAAAGAGTCACGATATAAACAATAAAGTCACAAGCAAAAGAGTTTCTCATTACAACCTGTTATACAGCATCACCACTTAGTCTGCCATAACTTGATGCTAAGTTGTGGCAATGCTACATCTCCCAGTGTCTGGAAGGTGAAGGTAGAAAACAAGCAACACCACAAACTGCATGGGCTATGAAGGTGAGGTCAAGCAGTGTCTTCTCTATGGAGGGAAAATTGAGGTATTCAAGAACAGGAAAATAAATAAGGGAAGAAAGTATTTTAGGCTGTAGGTATTTGAGTTGGGAGAGACTGCCTTGTTTACACACAAGAGAAATCACAGAAACAGAGACTCTGGGTTTTTAAATGTGAGCCACATAGCAAAGAAGAAAAGAGAGATGTTACCCTAGTCAAGCTTGGTGTAGGAGAGATTTACACCAGAAAGGTGGAGAGTTGTAGGCTGAATTCAGAATAAGTATTTTTCACTCCTCGGAACTGAAATTTTCCCCTGGAACTTCATCCTCAAGCTAATAAAAGAGGGAGAGGAGGCTTAGCCCTTCTTGCATCTCTAGAGTACACAGAATAACTGATCAAGTTCTGCTGTTTGAAGACATCTCCCACCAGTCCATAGGGCTATGTCTTTCCTGGTTCTTGATAATATTGAAACAAGGAGAAGCCAGGTTATTTGAAATAACAAAGCTGGGATTTGTCTTTATATAATTGCTGCTTCTCTGACTTTCCATTTATGTCCTCCTGCAGCTCTGTGCTGTGAAGTGCTGGTTACACCATATCCAAGTATTGTCTTGAGTAGTTAAAATGCTTTGGACAGAAAGAAGAGGTAACTACCGGATTTTATGCTATTCTGTTTTTCCTTAAAAAAAAAAGTACAGACCCAGAAAGTGTTTGCACAGTCCCAATAAGTGGACAGAATGTTTTCTTCCTTGCTTATAAGTTTTGAGGCTGTTAAGGAAAATTACTTTTTGTAATTTCTATTTGGGTAAGACTTAGGAGTACTGTTGTATAGCCATAACACTGTGGAAGATAGAACACATACTTTGCTCTCCATCTTATGGTAATTTTACTGAGATAAATGGAAATATTTATAGTGTGTGAAGCCAAACGTGCAGAATAATTTTCATCTATTTAACTGCCAAGAACTTGTATTACTTCACACTATGCATGTATCATTTTGCATGACATAATTTTTGTACTGTATGTAGGAGCTGTTCTCAAGTGGAATAGCAATGTACACCGAAAGTGCCACCTCCTTCATTCTGCAGTTTCAAAGTATTATTGTTGCTTTAGGAACTGCTTTAGTAATCATAATTCAAATGCCTTAATGTAAATTGTAATAAAGATGGTTTTTAATTGTTTGAGTAGCAACAGACATTTGCATGAATTATTCTGACAGTATGTACCGTGAAACATCTCTTTTTATTCTTACTATGCTTCCCTTAGATTTCAGAGGAAAGAAGAATCCTTTCTAAGTCTTATATTGTTTAACTCCTTCCTGTTACGCTGGTAATTTTCAGTTAAGCCTTTTCTTTTTTCTTGCTTGGTTTTATTACCATTATCTATAGCAGCTTTTAATTTAATGTACTTTTTTTTACTCTGAAAAAAAGACTTGAGAATAAAGATACCATGTTTTTTAAATAAACCCTTCTCAACAGTGTATCTAGTCAATTTATATTCATAGCTTTAATTACTGAGGCATCGTCTTCATCAATTTCTTTATAAAAATCACAGCTAATTTATTAGTGTCTAGTGGTTCTGTAAGAATATTTTCTAAGTCTGCAAATTTCAGTTCTAAACTGAACAAGGCAATCACACCAGAAGCAGACAATGTAGGGTTAAGATCAGGTTTCTACCATGAATAAAGCAAAACCTGAAAACTAATAAAAAGAAACCAAAATACAAACGACAGTTGTTTTCCATTTTAATGAGGTACTCCTAACATGGTAAATTATATTTTGCAATTCATTATGAAATATTCTACTTTTGCACGGTTTTCTTTCAATGCTCATTTTGCATGTTTTCAATACCTTCTATGTTAATTTGGCTTAAGATGCTTATTCTGAATGATAATGTAACAAGAAGTAAATGTAAGCAAGTAATTACAGAAGCTGCATAAATACTTCTCCAGCTGTAGAATCTAAGAACACTTTGTTGCTAAAAGCATGTAGTGTGGCTAGTTTGTAATGAGGACTATGAAGTACCATTTGCCATTGTGAAAATGCATTGCTGTCTACAAAGAGTTTGGTCTGAGAGTGATATGGCAGAATGCACATCGTTATGCTATAAACTCACTAGCACAGAAACACATCCTGAATAGCCCAGGAAGCAGATATGCAATTAAGCTACCTTAGAAAAGGTAATAAATTCAGAAGCTAGATATAGCAATTGGTTTAATAAACCATTTATAAAAAGAATTAATACAAAATTCTCTTTCTATGGTCTGCTTTCCTAAAGCCACCTCCTGCAACCTCCCTTGTTAAGTGCATGATATTTTGCAAATACAAATTTCATTCCCAGCAATGGGAAGACTGAGTCCTAAAAACACTTAAGAGATTTATTTAACATAGATTCGTATTAGATGAGAGAGGAGGGGAGGGGAAGCAAAGCAAAGAAGTAAAACTTTTGAGATAGGATTCACGGCTCAGGATTTCCTGACCCCTATTGCTGTGGATTGAGCTATGATTTTAAGGCAGTAGTGACATGATCACTCGATAATGAATGAAAAGTAGGCAACAGTTCTGACAAACTCTTACATTATCTGCTTTTATCATCAGTCACCTATTCTTCACTTGCCTTATGGACAGGACTGATCTCAGTACGCCATTCCTCTTTTGGCAAGCGACTTCATTTTCTTGAGCAGCTGCACAAGGAAGGGTGCTGCTGCAGCGTCTGGAATCCTCTTGCCCTGTGGGGCAGAGGAGGGAGGAAAATGCAGCTCGATTCGATCAACAGTGGGGAACTTGTGCTGAAATGAGGGAAGCGGAGAAGAATGTAGATGTAGTATTAGGCCTTTGGAGGAAGTAAATAATGTTTTCATCTGAAAGCAGTTTTCAAAAGGAAAAGTACTTCTGCTGTTGCACAGCTATACTGCTACTGTAAAACTTAATCCATGTCTGCATGGGACAGGGGAAAGGTATTTCTTCCCAGGGGTAGATCTTGCTGCTGTGCCTCCTGCATTACACAGGAGACTTGACCTGGTATTATGGGACACTCTAGCTGGAGGTGAAATGGATCTGATACTGCTGGCGGCACTGAATACAGCTGCTTGGGAACTGAGCAAGCGCTGTTTCTGGCAGCCTGCTACCTGTGCTCTGGGATTGGCACTGCCTGCCCTTTGGTCTCAAGGAGGTGTTGAGCATACTGCTGATGCTTACAAGGCCTTGCTGGTTTGCAAGAGTGAGTGCCTGGCTCCTGATGCTGTACGAACAAAACTGCAATCAGTGGATGTTTCAGCTCTGCTCTCTCGATTTGAAACTGACTTTTTTTTTTTTTTTTTTTTTTTTTTTTTCTCAGCTTACACTGCTATTGCCAAAACTCAGAAACATTCTGGAGAAGCTAGAAAGACACGAGTTGACAGAAGTTTTGCTTCTATAATTCATGGAAAGGAGTTTCTGATGTTTGGCCAAATTTAACCTCTGCTCTCATATAGGTATCTATATTTAAGAAATAAAATTCCACGCTCATCCCTTTGTGAATGCCTACTTTTTCCTGGTCATCTCCTTGGCACAAACATGTCATGTGAGAGACTAAAGCTGTGAAAGAATCTTTCTTGCTTTGATGAAAGAACCAGGTTTTCAGACAGCTGCTGCAGTCTGTCTTTGAAGAATAAACTGTTGATGGTACTGATTTTTTACAGGTCCTCTTGAGTGCTAAACTGTGATTTATACAAAAACGCTGTGCTGATTGCCGGCATAAAGAAAGCAGTGGAGAACAAATGGCAACACATATGGTCAGACTTCTTCCTGTAAACTGCAGGAGCCTCACTTCAGAGAACAGGTAGGAAAAAACCTTATTTACATTTGTAAGATAAGGAAAAGATTTGAAGATACATGCAGAAATCTGAAGGTGTGAGTTTTTTAACCAATTATGTGAACTAAAGAACTGGTTACATATTTGTAGGTCTTGAGAAACCTCTGTGCCTTTCTATGACTATTTATGCCAGTGTTCACGGACTGCCAGATATTGCAGCACCTCGGTGCAATTCACAGGGACCTGTCCCTCTCTGACATCTATCTTCACTGCAAACTTTCTCCATTAGTGTCCTTAAAATGAAATTAAACTGAAATTTATTACAGTAACAAATTCTGGAGAAACTTTCTGGTCTAGCCTGGCTCATTGCAAACATGACGAGGTCTGATAGATATGAAGGGTCAACCTATGATCTAAGCTTGTATCATTTGCCTATTTATTATTTTCTTTAGTCTGTACGCTTGTGCCTGCTGTAACCTCCTTTCCTCCTCTCCCATGCTTCTGCTTACTCTGATTTCTCATCTCTTGTGGAGAGGTCAGACCAGCAGATGCCTTGAAAAATAGCTGTCAATCTACATCATATTTTGTCCTCCAGAAGTGGCCCCAACCACAGTAGAGACCACAGTATCTGCTGCCGTCTCTGCCCTCTAGCATTGTATTTCAAGCTGACATGAAGGGTCTGGTCTCCCAGTTGGCAACCTTATTATAGTACTGGCTACATTTAGTGTTTGAAAGGAAAAAGCTTCCCTGCTTTAACACCTCCTGTTATCTCAGTAAAGTGATGTTTAAATAACTGAACTGGCTTCAATGAACTGTAGTTGCCATTTTCCTGCTTCTTAGTGAGATAAAATGGAGATAATTATGAAGTGGATGAGCAGGTTTAATGAAAGCCTGTTTCTTTTGGTATATTCCTGAAGCAGCAATCATCATCTGTTTGGCTTTTGAAGAGCAACAATTATAATCACTTAAAATCCCAAGGGGAACAAAAATAGAACTTAGATTAGCATATAAAATATACAGCTGGATTGGGCAAGCCTATAAAAATCTGGGAAAATCATTCTAATTTGAAAGCTATTCAAAATCACAAGCAAAATGAGTTCAAGAGTATTTTACATGTTTCTTCCTTTCTTATCCTTTCGAAGTAGTAACATAACAACATTTACAGGATTTTCCTAAAACATGGAAATGAAAACCCAATGCCAATAAAGTGACTAAGTAAAAATAGGCTAAAGGTGTATTTTCAAAATAACAGATAAACTTAGGTATTGTAACACCATCTTTAGCAGGTAGTAATCTCCCAAAGCTCTGACATAACTGTATGTCAAAGACATGTGCTATAGTCCAGAGGTGAAAAATAAAAACATCGCTGAGACAGACAGTTACCCATTTCAGCTTTATCAGACAACTGAGTAATGATAATACCTAAAGGAAACTAACAATAGACAATAAGTTGCAAACAATTACACTAGCTGTGTAGCGTAATATAACTGAAGCTTTCAGTGATCACTTTAGATGGTCATTTTCACAGTTATCACAAATTCAGCAATGAGTAAAGAAAATTGGTTTCCTTATGCTGCAGGGTCCACATTTTGAACTGTTGGCTAGTAATTTGAGCTTCTGGAAATAAATCTTAATTTCATTACTTTTTTTAATAGTACTGAATATGTAGTACTTTTAGCAATTTTGACTTGAAATACTAAGACTACTTATTCCCAGTTCAGGTTAAGTAAAACAGTATGCAGTTGCAGGAATGAGATTCCAAAGAAGCCAACATTCTCAAAAAATTTTTTTGTGGACAAGCACATGTGGAATTTCAGTTGATTACTATCTATAATACCAAAAAAGTGCAAACATATATTCTCACTATATTAAATATCTCTGAAAAAGACACTGTTTTGCAAATCAAAGTTTATACAGTAGGGCCTGATTTTCATGCCTAAGGTTCTCTAGTATAAAATACATTGTTTGCTTTTGGTTAGAGGGTACTACATGCTTAAGAGATTTTGATACCAAAACCAAACAGGTCTTGAAAGCACGACTGTTATTTCCATAGGGAGACATCTGAAATCATATTTTTAAAAATATAAATTAAAGATTGCAGGATTTAGCTTCTACTACATTGCACAAAAAAAAAAAAAAAAAAAAAAAAAAAAATTAAAAGATGGCCTGTGAAACTCCTGAATAAATTTATTCTTCTGCATTGCTCAGCCCTGTGATGAGCATCTTCAAGGAAATGCCTGCCCTTCCCCACTCCTCCACTGCAATTTTCCATTTTCTTCCTTTCATATTCAATCTCAGTTTCAAATATTTTTTGTTGTTCCATTATCCTCAGATAGATGCTTGTTTTAATATGTGTTACTGTGATTGAGTAAGCATTCCTTCAGAAGCCTGAACTTCCTGAACGCTGTGTTAAGGCCAAAAATTACAGCACACTTACTCATCCTCTCTCTTGCTTGAAGGTAATACTAGAGAAGGCCCAGCAGGTCTTTTTGTCAGTCTTCCCGAGCCATCTGTTTCATATTCTGCATGCTTTGAACAACAGAGTGTACCATGGGATGTAAAATCTCATCACAGCACATTCAGTTTAATGTGGAATCCAACGGTCACTAATTTTTAAAGAAATCTTAACTGAAGGTGGGACACTACTCAGGGAACTAGTTTTGCTCTTGTTTCTCCCCACCCCCCAAAGGCTTTGTAATTTTTAAAACTTTTTAATCTTGCTGTTTATATATATATATATATATATATATATATATATATTTAAATGTTATATTTCAATACATATATTAAGATATTTTCCAGCATCTGGATTTAGTATCCCAGCCTGCTCTAATGAACATTTCATAACTAGAGTGACAAAAGGAACTAAACAGGCATTAAGATCTTCATATAGCTCAGAAGAAACAAGACTTTGACTTACTCGTAAATGCTGGCTAAAACTAAGCATTCTGTACTCCCTGGGCCTCGGTGCCCACTCCTGCCACTCTGCTTATAAATTACCACTTCTGTACTTCTTGTCTGAACAGTCAGTAGGGCTACAGGAACAAGAAAGTGTGAAATCATGCCTAGAGGGAATAACTAGCTTTACTTCAGACCATGCTGACCCTAACATCTAAGACACAATGTAGAAAAAGTAGTCACTGAAGCTCGAAACACTTTATTCACATTAAATTGTGCTGTTGGAGGGAAAAAAAAAAAAAGTGTTTAGAATTGGACTATTTGTAGATTTGTTGCTATGCTGAGGCTGTATATGGCCATACTTCTTGACATTGTTAATGACAGTAAGTATTTAGACCACATAATTAAAAAAAAGAGTTCTCAGAAATGTGTCACAGATGACTGTATATTTCATTTCTGGAACAGAAATAAATCTCAACTCCCAGAATGAACATAAGCATCAGGTGAACAGGGGAAGGGAGTCTTCTCATCATAACCCTGAGAAAAACATAGGGACCAACATCACAACACTACTAAAAGGATGAGCAATGTAACCTCTGCATTTTGCAGAAACAACTTGTCTAGCCATAAAAACTACTTACTGTCTGCTCACCCTGGTGATGTTAACCCTGATTTTTATAACTGTAATTTTTAACAAATGTAGCTCTATTTCTACTGAAGTAGACTAACCTGACATTTTTGCCACTGGGTCACCAAACAACATCCAGGGCAAGCAGCATTAACTTGTGAAGTCAAGAAAAGTCCAGCTTTGATGAATGACACTCTCTGCTGCCTCAGTGGTTTGGTTTCAAAACACATTCTTCTTCACAGATACTTATGTACATTTTCTTCTAATGCTACAGGTCTCTGCCTGAAATCTGAAGTATCTATCTTAACATCACCAATACATAACAATGCAAAAGTTTGTTTTAAGCATTGAGGTTTTAAAGGACTATCCTGGTTTTGGCTGGGATAGAGCTAGTGGGTTTTTTCTTCTTAGTAGCTAGAATAGTGCTGTGTGTTGGATTCAGTATGGAATTTGGGATAAGAGTAATGTTGGTAATACACGGATGTTTTCAGTTGTAAAGAAATCAAGGACCTTCCAATTGCCTGTGTCCTGCTAGTGTGCAGGTCCCTAAGAAGCTGGGAGGGAGCTTCCCAATCAACCCTAATCTATATACTGAGCAGGACACTTCAGTGACATAAATAATGGTCCCTAAAGTAAATATTTTACTGTGCTTTGCATTTCTATGATGTTTAAAGAACTTTAATTTCAAGGACTATGGAAAATTACAAATGTTTAGTTCTCTGTAATAAATATGAGGAATGTGTATCCATGCAAAAGTATCTGTCAATAACCTGTTATAAACACAGAATGGAAGCAGATTTGGGACACGTAACAGTATTGTTGGGAGAATCAAAGATATATGCATTTCTCTAAGCATTTCTAAAGTTTTGTTGACTTTACAAGCATACAGAATTATTTGCAGAATTTGGATCAACAGTTTTCCTTACATGAATTGCCAAACTTTCAAGTTAGGAAAGTTAACTGGCTTTAATAATATTTGACCAAAAAGACCCAGACAGCTTCTAAACAAAGCCGTGTGATTTTTTTATTCTTCTGCATGTAAAATCTTTGAAGACGGAAGACTTAAGCATACAATTAACTAAGGTTAAAATTTGCAAGGTGTTGCAGTGACTTCCTGAGTTAGGCTGAGATCCATTCTTAAACTCACACTTGTAATTAATAGGCATCTACATTACTTGAAGACAGAAACCCTGCAACAACTGCACTCTTTATTTTTCCGTGACTTCCAATCTGTTCTGTAAAAATGGGCAAAGCAGTCTCACTTAGAACTTTCAAACTCTTTTCTGAGGAGGAGAATCATTACTGAAAGACAGCAGTTGAATCACTAATTTCAGTATGAAATCATGCTTTGATTATATGTGACTGCAAAGCATAAACCTGAAAAGTATCACAAACGAAAAACTAAGTCATACAAATACTTTGGCAGATAGAAAAGCATTTGAACCGTACTTATTTGATATTAGTATCTTTTTACAGTAATAATCCTTCAGGATAGAACGAATGAACAATTATATTAAGGTACTAAAACAAGAGGTGCTTGTTACCTTGTTTTGTGTTTTAAGTGTGAAACTATTGCTGTAATTAACTTTTTTCTTCTAACAGAATAAATATCCTATGCCTTCTGTGCATTTTTCACACTTAATATCTAGCAACTGACAGGGGCTTTTACACCTTTTAGGTGGTTTTATAAGGAAATAATCACAAAGCATCATTTAGAAACTCATGTGGAAAAAAGAGGGTTGCCCAGGAAGCTTCAATCACTTTTACTCTAAATTTTCAAGAAATTCTTTCCTATTTGATGCAGTTCTGGTACTTTTGCTGTTGCCTTTCAATTTGGATTCTCATTTTTTCACACTGAGGCTGGACTTTGAAGTAAGGAAGTGTGATATTCACATGGATTGTAGAATCTGAACTAATTTCCTACTCGTCTGCTGTGAGGCATGTACATTGGTTTCCCACCCCTTGTAATTTCACACAGAGATCTCTCTGTATATTTTGCTCACAGTCAGTACTCTAATTTTCAGTAACACTTCCAAAAGAACATCCATGCACATATTCCTCAGAAGGTAACATACATAATGCGTTTGCACAAGCACACAGACTTTTTTCCTAAGTATTTGTAAACACAGAGGAACATAAAACCTTTAGTCTCCATCATCTACCCAGATTATCACATTCTGTCAAGTAAGGTAATACTACCAAATCTTGCATCCTCAATTCTTCAGTTTTCTTGGCTGTCAAAGCCTTTTATCAGCAGTTTGGGTTAAATTTGATCTACTGCATTCTTACCTTTTCTGTTGTTTGGGTTTTTTTTTTTTAAATTTTACTGTCCAGTGTCACTAGTGCATAACCTGTGATGATATCTCCACCACCAGCTGCAGGTGAGGGGCAGTGACGGTACCCTCTGTGCCACCACGCTGCAGCAGAACAGGCAGGCTCTGGGCAGGAAGCACGAAAGGGCTGTGTAACTGGCGGGTGGTTGCTGCCATGGAGGCTGAGTGCATCTATTTCAGAGGTAATGAGAAAACAGACTAATGGGCACAGGTAAATCTATCTACTCCCTACCCATTAGTTAATGGCATTTGTGGTGAGTATCTGCAAGGAAAGGGAGTTCCCTTCTAGTTAGGGGAGCTTCTTAACAACTTCAATATCTTTTGTTCTCCATACTCACTTTTCTCCTGCATAGTGCTTAAAATATAATGGAAATAAAGAGTGAGCCATTAGTGAAAGAGACTTCAAAATCATAAATACTTCTAGCACTTATATTCTGTGTGGTTGCTATAAAGGGAAAATATTAATACATGTGGTGGATCCAGTTTCTTTAGAGAAACAGACTTTCTGACAGAAAAAAAAAAAAAAAAAAAAAAAAAAAAAAAAAAGCTAGCTACAGAAATACGTGTACAGTTTACCACCTGCAGTCTATTAAAATGGTTCAGCTAACTGCAGCCAGCGCAGGGTCAAACTCTGCTGAAGTTACTGTCCCTAACGAGTATCAGACTGAATGTACTCATATACTTACATTTCAGAGATTACTGACTGTCAGAGGAAGAATTATATTTTTGAAAAGAAGACAGTTTGAGGCAAGCTAATGCTGGAATACCTTCATATGTTCATTTAGCTGTGTTTGTGGCAAATATTAACCTAGACATCTGTGTCTTTGGACAGAAAATATATTTTTTTAAAAAGGCAAAAACTTGTTTATTAAAGATAAAATCATCATAGGAAGAAAAACCCCTTCTGTAGCTACACCTAGAGATCTATAGCTTCTTACTCATTGCAGACATTGGGTTTTTTTGGTTTTGGGGTTTTTTTCCCTGTTTATACACTTAAGACTACATGTGAGTTCTGGTCACTTTCAATAATGGACAACAGTCTCAAAGTGTTCTCAGAACAATAACTGGATTTACCACTGCTGACAATTATCTGTATTGCTCTAAGTAATGGTGAAGTTAAATAATTCTGGCTTACAGCTACTTTCTATTGAAATTATTCTGATATCCACAGAAAGAAGTCAGTGAAAGTTAATTATTACTGTCTACCATACGACATAAAATCTATCTAAATGTTGCAATGAGGAAAGTTACCTCAGGCACTCATGAAGCAAGGAAACTTCCTTATTATTCCTTTATCTGGCTCAAGCAGCTGTAAGTATCCATCCCTTAAAAATAAATAAAATCAAATTGATAGGTAAAATAAATAAAATAAAATAAAATAAAATAAAATAAAATAAAATAAAATAAAATAAAATAATCAAACAGCAAATTGCACTGCCCGTCTTATTTTGTGAACTAGTGCTCCTCAGGATTGAGATGGGATTCTTTGCTGCACAAGTACACGCTTCAGTGTGCAACGGTGCTATTTTTAAACCCACCCTCCGCAGCACTGGTCTGTAAAGGACAAACTACCGGTGTGAAGGTCGCCTGCAGACGGCATGAGACCCGTCCCACTCCGCAAACCCGCGGGCGGGGCAGGGGAAGGGAGT